>NW_026736168.1:0-81246 GCF_949786415.1 Peromyscus eremicus | reverse complement strand
GAAACACACTCTGCTTTAGAGAAAAGATCACTCTTCTACTCTACTGTGTTTCCTATGGGGTCCGAACAGTGAGCATGCTCAGAACAAAAGAACTGTGCTTCCTACATACACGGCCATATCTAGTTCATTTCTGCTTAGGAACCTGAGAAGAACAGTAGATTCTCTTCAGTCCAATACACTGTACATGCTGGGAACCGATACCAGTGCTATTTGCCCTGTGTATGACAATGGGAGCGCAATAGTGACTTTCCTTACCAGAAAACAACTCTTGCTCGTAGGATCAGAAACTGCATGTGATTCAACTCCATTTAGGACTGGGAAAAAAAACGCTAGCTCTCCATGCAAGAAACACACTCTGCTTTTGAGAAAAGAGCACTCTTCTACTCTACTGTGTTTCCTATAGGGCCAGAACAGTGAGATTGCACAGAACAAAAGAAGTGTGCTTCCTACACACACGGCCATATCTAGTTCAATTCAGCTTAGTAAACTGACAAGAACAGTATACCCTCCAGTCAAATACACTGCACATGCTGCGAACAGGCACCAGTGCTATTTGCCCTGTGTATGACAATGGGAGCGCAATAGTGACTCTTCTTACCAGAAAACAATTCTTGTTCGTAGGACCAGAAACTACATGGGATTCAACTCCATTTAGGACTGGGAAACAAACGCTAGCTCGCCTACAAGAAACACACTCTGCTTTTGAGAAAAGAGCACTCATATACTCTACTGTGTTTCCTATGGGGTCCAAACAGTGAGCTTGCTCAGAACAGAAGAACTGTGCTTCCTACACACATGGGCCATATCTAATTCAACTTTGCTTAGGTCACTGACAAGAACAGTAGCTCCTCTTCAGTCTAATACACTGTACTTGCTGGGAAGAGACGCAAGTGCTATTTGTACTCTCTATGGCAATGGGAGCGCAATAGTGACTCTTCTTACCAGAAAACAACTCTTGCTCTTAGGACCACAAACTGAATGTGACTCACCTCCATTTAGGACTGGGAAACAAACGCTAGCTCTGCTCACAAGAAAGACACTCTGCTTTTGAGAAAAGAGCACTCTTCTACTCTACTGTGTTTCCTCTATGGCCAGAACAATGAGCATTCTCAGAACAAAAGGACTGTGCTTCCTACACACACGGGCCGTATCTAATTCAATTCTGCTTAGGAAACTGACGAGAATAGTATATGCTCTTCAGTCAAATACACTGAACTTGCTGGGAACAGACACCAGTGCTATTTGCCCTGTGTATGACAAAGGGAGCGCAATAGTGACTCTTCTTACCAGAAAACAACTCTTGCTCATAGGACCAGAAACTGCATGAGACACAACTCCATTTAGGACTGGGAAAGAAATGCTAGCTTGCCTTACAAGAAACACACTCTGCTTTTGAGAAAAGAGCACTCTTCTACTCTACTGTGTTTCCTATAGGGCCAGAACAGTGAACTTGCTCAGAACAAAAGATCTGTGCTTCCTACACACAGGGGCCATATCTAGTTCAACTCTGCTTAGGAAACTGACAAGAACAGTAGCTCCTCTTCAGTCCAATACTCTGTACATGCATGGAACAGATGCCAGTGCTATTTGCACTGTTTCTGGCAATTGGAGCGCAATAGTGACTCTTCTTACCAGAAAAATCTCTTGATAATAGGACCAGAAACTGCACGGGATTCAATTCCATTTCTGACTGGGAAACAAACACTAGCTCGCCTTTCAATAAACACACTCTGCTTTTGAGAAAAGAGCACTCTTCTACTCTACTGTGTTTCCAATGGGGTCCAAACAGTGAGCTTGCTCAGAACAAAAGAACTGTGCTTTCTACACACATGGCCATATCTAGTTCAATTCTGCGTAGGAACATGACAAGAACAGTAGATCCTCTTCAGTCCAATACACTGTACTTCCTGGGATCAGATGCCAGTGCTATTTGCCCTGTGTATGACAATGGGAGCGCAATAGTGACTCTTCTTACCAGAAAACAACTCTTGCTTGTAGGACCAGAAACTGCATGGGATTCAACACCATTTAGGACTGGGAAACAAACGCTAATTTGCCTTACAAGAAACACACTCTGCTTTTGAGAAAAGAGCAATCTTCTACTCTACTGTGTTTCCTATAAGGCCAGAACAGTGAACTTGCTCAGAACAAAAGAACTGTGCTTGCTACACACACGGGCCATATCTAATTCAACTCTGCTTAGGAAACTGACAAGAACAGTAGCTCCTCTTCAGTCCAATACACTGTACTTGCTGGGAACAGACGCGAGTGCTATTTGCACTGTGTATGGCAATGAGAGCACAATAGTGACTTTCCTTAACAGAAAACAACTTTTGCTCCTAGGAACACAAACTGCATGTGATTCAACGCCATTTAGGACTGGGAAACAAACGCTAATTTGCCTTACAAGAAACACTCTCTGCTTTTTAGAAAAGAGCACTCTTCTACTCTACTGTGTTTCCTATGGGGTCCGAACAGTGAGCTTGCTCAGAACAAAAGAACTGTGCTTCCTACACACACGGCCATATCTAGTTCAATTCTGCTTAGAAAACTGACAAGAACAGTAGATCCTCTTCAGTCCAATACACTGTACTTGCTGGGAACAGATGCCAGTGCTATTTGTCCTGTGTATGGCAATAGCAGCGCAATAGTGACTATTCTTACCATAAAACAACTCTTGCTCATAGGACCAGAAACTGCATGTGATTCCACTCCATTTAGGACTGAGACACAAACGCTAGCTCACCTTACAAGAAACACACTCTGCTTTAGAGAAAAGAGCACTCTTCTACTCTACTGTGTTTCCTATGGGGTCCAAACAGTGAGCTTGCTCAGAACAAAAGAAATGTGCTTCCTACACACAAGGACCATATGTAGTTCAACTCTGCTTAGGAAATTGACAAGAACAGTAGCTCCTATTCAGTCCAATACACTGTACTTGCTGGGAAAAGACGCGGGTGCTATTTGCCCTGTGTATGGCAATGGGAGCGCAATAGTGACTTTCCTTACCAGAAAACAACTCTTGTTAGTAGGACCAGAAACTGCATGTGATTCAACTCCATTTAGGACTAGGAAACAAACGCTAGCTCGCCTTACAAGAAACACACTCTGCTTTTGAGAAAAGAGCACTTTTCTACTCTACTGTGTTTCCTATAAGGCCAGAACAGTGAACTTGCTCAGAACAAAAGAACTGTGCTTCCTACACACGGGCCATAACTAGTTCAACTCTGCTTAGGAAATTGACAAGAACAGTAGCTCCTCTTCAGTCCAATACACTGTACTTCCTTGGAACAGAAGCGAGTGCTATTTGCACTGTGTATGGAAATGGGAGCACAATAGACACTTTCCTTACCAGAAAACAACTCTTGCTCGTAGAACCAAAAACTGCATGTGATTCAACTCCATTTATTACTGGGAAACAAACGCTAGCTCGCCTTACAAGAAACACACTCTGCTTTTGAGAAAAGAGCACTCTTCTACTCTACTGTGTTTCCTATAGGGCCAGAACAGTGAGTTTGCTCAGAAGAAAAAACTGTGCTTTCTACAAATACGGCCATATCTAGTTCAATTCTGCTTAGGAAACTGACAAGAACAGTAGATCCTCTTCAGTCCAGTACACTGTACATGCTGGGAACAGACGCAAGTGCTATTTGCCCTGTGTATGACAATGGGAGCGCAATAGTGACTCTTCTCACCAGAAAACAACTCTTGCTCGTAGGACAAGAAACTGCATGTGATTCAACTCGATTTAGGACTGGGAAACAAACGCTACCTCGCCTTACAAGAAACACACTCTGCTTTTGAGAAAAGAGCACTCTTCTACACTACTGTGTATCCTATGGGGACCGAACAGTGAGCTTGCTCAGAACAACAGAACTGTGCTTCCTCCACACACGGGCCATATCTAGTTCAACTCTGCTTAGGAAACTGACAAGAACAGTAGCTCCTTTTCAGTCCAATACACTGTACTTGCTGGGAACAGACGCGAGGGCTATTTGCACTGTGTATGGCAATGGGAGCACAATAGTGACTTTCCTTACCAGAAAACAACTCTTGCTCATAGGACCAAAAACTGGATGTAATTCAACTCCATTTAGGAATGGGAAACAAACGCTAGCTCGCCTTACAAGAAAGACACTCTTATTTTGAGAAAGGAGCAGTCGTCTACTCGACTGTGTTTCCTATGGGGTCCAAACAGTGAGCTTGCTCAGAACAAAAGAACTGTGCTTCCTACACACACGGGCCATATCTAATTCAACTCTGCTTAGGAAACTGACAAGAAAGGTAGATCCTCTTCAGTCCAATACACTGTACTTGCTAGGATTAGACGCCAGTGCTATTTGCCTTGTGTATGACAATGGGAGCACAATAGTGACTCTTCTTACCAGAAAAGAACTCTTGCTGGTAAGACCAGAAACTGCATGGGATTCAACTCCATTTAGGACTGGGAAACAAACGCTAGCTCGAGTTACAAGAAACACACTCTGCTTTTGAGAAAAGAGCAGTCTTCTACTCTATTGTGTTTCCTATAGGGCCAGAACAGTGAGCATTCGCAGAACAAAAGAACTGTGCTTCCTACACACACGGTCCATATCTAGTTCAACTCTGCTTAGGCAACTGACAAGAACAGTAGATCCTCTTCAGTCCAATACACTGTACATGCTGGGAACAGACGCCAGTGCTATTTGCCCTGTGTATGACAAGGGGAGCGCAATAGTGACTCTTCTTACCAGAAAACAACTCTTGCTCGTAGGACAAGAAACTGCATGTGATTCAACTCCATTTAGGACTGGGAAACAAACGCTAGCTCGCCTAACAAGAAACAGACTCTGCTTTTGAGAAAAGTGCACTCTTCTACTCGACTGTGTTTCCTATGGGGTCCGAACAGTGAGCTTGCTCAGAACAAAAGAACTGTTATTCCTACACACACGGGCCATATCTAGTTCAACTCCGCTTTGGAAACTGACAAGAACAGTAGCACCTCTTCAGTCCAATACACTGTTCTTGCTGGGAACAGACATGAGTGCTATTTGCACTGTGTATGGCAATGGGAGCACAATAGTGACTTTCCTTACCAGAAAACATCTCTTGGTCGAAGGACCAAAAACTGCATGTGATTCAACTCCATTTAGGACTGGAAACAAACGCTAGCTCGCCTTACAAGAAACACACTCTGCTTTTGAGACAAGAGCACTCTTCTACTCTACTGTGTTTCCTATGGTGCCCGAAAGTGAGCATTCTCAGAACAAAAGAACTGTGCTTCCTACACACACGGGCCACATTTAGTTCAACTCTGCTTAGGAAACTGACATGAACAGTAGCTCCTCTTCAGTCCAATACACTGTACATGCTGGGAACAGACGCCAGTGCTATTTGCCCTAGTATCACAATGGGAGCGCAATAGTGACTCTTCTTACCAGAAAACAACTCTTGCTCTTAGGACCACAAACTGAATGTGATTCATCTCCATTTAGGATTGGGAAACAATCGCTAGCTCGCCTTACAAGAAACACACTCTGCTTTTGAGAAAAGAGCACTCTTCTACTCTACTGTGTTTCCTATAGGGCCAGTACAGTGAGCATTCTCAGAACAAAAGAACTGTGCTTCCTACACACACGGGCCATATCTAGTTCAACTCTGCTTAGGAAACTGACAAGAACAGTAGCTCCTCTTCAGTCCAATACACTGTACTTGCTGGAAAAAGACGCCAGTGCTATTTGCCCTAGTACCACAATGGGAGCGCAATAGTGACTCTTCTTACCATAAAACAACTCTTGCTCGTAGGACAAGAAACTGCATGTGATTCAACTCCATTTAGGACTGGGAAACAAACGCTAGCACGCCTTACAAGAAACACACTCTGCTTTTGAGAAAAGAGCACTCTTCTACTCTACTGTGTTTCCTATGGTGCCCGAACAGTGAGCATTCTCAGAACAAAAGAACTGTGCTTCCTACACACACGGGCCATATCTAGTTCAACTCTGCTTAGGAAACTGACATGAACAGTAGCTCCTCTTCAGTCCAATACACTGTACATGCAGGTAACAGACGCCAGTGCTATTTGCCCTAGTATCACAATGGGAGCGCAATAGTGACTCTTCTTACCAGAAAACAACTCTTGCTCGTAGGACCAGAAACTGCATGTGATTCATCTCCATTTAGGATTGGGAAAAAAACACTAGCTCGCCTTACAAGAAACACACTCTGCTTTTGAGAAAAGAGCACTCTTCTACTCTACTGTGTTTCCTATAGGGCCAGAACAGTGAGCATTCTCAGAACAAAAGAACTGTGCTTCCTACACACAGGGGCCATATCTAGTTCAACTCTGCTTAGGAAACTGACAAGAACAGTAGCTCCGCTTCAGTCCAATACACTGTACTTGCTGGGAACAGAAGCGAGTGCTATTTGCACTGTGTATGGAAATGGGAGCACAATAGACACTTTCCTTACCAGAAAACAACTCTTGCTCGTAGAACCAAAAACTGCATGTGATTCAACTCCATTTAGGACTGGGAAACAAACGCTAGCTCGCCTTACAAGAAACACACTCTGCTTTTGAGAAAAGAGCACTCTTCTACTCTACTGTGTTTCCTATAGGGCCAGAACAGTGAGTTTGCTCAGAAGAAAAGAACTGTGCTTTCTACAAATACGGCCATATCTAGTTCAATTCTGCTTAGGAAACTGACAAGAACAGTAGATCCTCTTCAGTCCAGTCCACTGTACATGCTGGGAACAGACGCAAGTGCTATTTGCCCTGTGTATGACAATGGGAGCACAATAGTGACTCTTCTTACCAGAAAACAACTCTTGCTCGTAGGACAAGAAACTGCATGTGATTCAACTCGATTTAGGACTGGGAAACAAACGCTACCTCCCCTTACAAGAAACACACTCTGCTTTTGAGAAAAGAGCACTCTTCTACTCTACTGTGTATCCTATGGGGACCGAACTGTGAGCTTGCTCAGTACAACAGAACTGTGCTTCCTCCACACAGGGGCCATATCTAGTTCAACTCTGCTTAGGAAACTGACAAGAACAGTAGCTCCTTTTCAGTCCAATACACTGTACTTGCTGGGAACTAACGCGAGTGCTATTTGCACTGTGTATGGCAATGGGAGCACAATAGTGACTTTCCTAACCAGAAAACAACTCTTGCTCATAGGACCAAAAACTGGATGTAATTCAACTCCATTTAGGAATGGGAAACAAACGCTAGCTCGCCTTACAATAAAGACACTCTGATTTTGAGAAAAGAGCACTCTTCTACTCGACTGTGTTTCCTATGGGGTCCGAACAGTGAGCTTGCTCAGAACAAAAGAACTGTGCTTCCTACACACACGGGCCATATCTAATTCAACTCTGCTTAGGAAACTGACAAGAAAGGTAGATCCTCTTTAGTCCAATACACTGTACTTGCTGGGATTAGACACCAGTGCTATTTGCCTTGTGTATGACAATGGGAGCACAATAGTGACTCTTCTTACCAGAAAAGAACTCTTGCTGGTAGGACCAGAAACTGCATGGGATTCAACTCCATTTAGGACTGGGAAACAAACGCTAGCTCGACTTACAAGAAACACACTCTGCTTTTGAGAAAAGAGCAGTCTTCTACTCTAATGTGTTTCCTATAGGGCCAGAACAGTGAGCATTCGCAGAACAAAAGAACTGTGCTTCCTACACACACGGTCCATATCTAGTTCAACTCTGCTTAGGAAACTGACAAGAACAGTAGATCCTCTTCAGTCCAATACACTGTACATGCTGGGAACAGACGCCAGTGCTATTTGCCCTGTGTATGACAAGGGGAGCGCAATAGTGACTCTTCTTACCAGAAAACAACTCTTGCTCGTAGGACGAGAAACTGCTTGTGATTCAACTCCATTTAGGACTGGGAAACAAACGCTAGCTCGCCTTACAAGAAACACACTCTGCTTTTGAGAAAAGTGCACTCTTCTACTCGACTGTGTTTCCTATGGGGTCCGAACAGTGAGCTTGCTCAGAACAAAAGAACTGTTATTCCTACACACACGGGCCATATCTAGTTCAACTCCGCTTTGGAAACTGACAAGAACAGTAGCACCTCTTCAGTCCAATACACTGTTCTTGCTGGGAACAGACATGAGTGCTATTTGCACTGTGTATGGCAATGGGAGCACAATAGTGACTTTCCTTACCAGAAAACATCTCTTGGTCGAAGGACCAAAAACTGCATGTGATTCAACTCCATTTAGGACTGGAAACAAACGCTAGCTCGCCTTACAAGAAACACACTCTGCTTTTGAGACAAGAGCACTCTTCTACTCTACTGTGTTTCCTATGGTGCCCGAAAGTGAGCATTCTCAGAACAAAAGAACTGTGCTTCCTACACACACGGGCCACATTTAGTTCAACTCTGCTTAGGAAACTGACATGAACAGTAGCTCCTCTTCAGTCCAATACACTGTACATGCTGGGAACAGACGCCAGTGCTATTTGCCCTAGTATCACAATGGGAGCGCAATAGTGACTCTTCTTACCAGAAAACAACTCTTGCTCTTAGGACCACAAACTGAATGTGATTCATCTCCATTTAGGATTGGGAAACAATCGCTAGCTCGCCTTACAAGAAACACACTCTGCTTTTGAGAAAAGAGCACTCTTCTACTCTACTGTGTTTCCTATAGGGCCAGTACAGTGAGCATTCTCAGAACAAAAGAACTGTGCTTCCTACACACACGGGCCATATCTAGTTCAACTCTGCTTAGGAAACTGACAAGAACAGTAGCTCCTCTTCAGTCCAATACACTGTACTTGCTGGAAAAAGACGCCAGTGCTATTTGCCCTAGTACCACAATGGGAGCGCAATAGTGACTCTTCTTACCATAAAACAACTCTTGCTCGTAGGACAAGAAACTGCATGTGATTCAACTCCATTTAGGACTGGGAAACAAACGCTAGCACGCCTTACAAGAAACACACTCTGCTTTTGAGAAAAGAGCACTCTTCTACTCTACTGTGTTTCCTATGGTGCCCGAACAGTGAGCATTCTCAGAACAAAAGAACTGTGCTTCCTACACACACGGGCCATATCTAGTTCAACTCTGCTTAGGAAACTGACATGAACAGTAGCTCCTCTTCAGTCCAATACACTGTACATGCAGGTAACAGACGCCAGTGCTATTTGCCCTAGTATCACAATGGGAGCGCAATAGTGACTCTTCTTACCAGAAAACAACTCTTGCTCGTAGGACCAGAAACTGCATGTGATTCATCTCCATTTAGGATTGGGAAAAAAACACTAGCTCGCCTTACAAGAAACACACTCTGCTTTTGAGAAAAGAGCACTCTTCTACTCTACTGTGTTTCCTATAGGGCCAGAACAGTGAGCATTCTCAGAACAAAAGAACTGTGCTTCCTACACACAGGGGCCATATCTAGTTCAACTCTGCTTAGGAAACTGACAAGAACAGTAGCTCCGCTTCAGTCCAATACACTGTACTTGCTGGGAACAGAAGCGAGTGCTATTTGCACTGTGTATGGAAATGGGAGCACAATAGACACTTTCCTTACCAGAAAACAACTCTTGCTCGTAGAACCAAAAACTGCATGTGATTCAACTCCATTTAGGACTGGGAAACAAACGCTAGCTCGCCTTACAAGAAACACACTCTGCTTTTGAGAAAAGAGCACTCTTCTACTCTACTGTGTTTCCTATAGGGCCAGAACAGTGAGTTTGCTCAGAAGAAAAGAACTGTGCTTTCTACAAATACGGCCATATCTAGTTCAATTCTGCTTAGGAAACTGACAAGAACAGTAGATCCTCTTCAGTCCAGTCCACTGTACATGCTGGGAACAGACGCAAGTGCTATTTGCCCTGTGTATGACAATGGGAGCACAATAGTGACTCTTCTTACCAGAAAACAACTCTTGCTCGTAGGACAAGAAACTGCATGTGATTCAACTCGATTTAGGACTGGGAAACAAACGCTACCTCCCCTTACAAGAAACACACTCTGCTTTTGAGAAAAGAGCACTCTTCTACTCTACTGTGTATCCTATGGGGACCGAACTGTGAGCTTGCTCAGTACAACAGAACTGTGCTTCCTCCACACAGGGGCCATATCTAGTTCAACTCTGCTTAGGAAACTGACAAGAACAGTAGCTCCTTTTCAGTCCAATACACTGTACTTGCTGGGAACTAACGCGAGTGCTATTTGCACTGTGTATGGCAATGGGAGCACAATAGTGACTTTCCTAACCAGAAAACAACTCTTGCTCATAGGACCAAAAACTGGATGTAATTCAACTCCATTTAGGAATGGGAAACAAACGCTAGCTCGCCTTACAATAAAGACACTCTGATTTTGAGAAAAGAGCACTCTTCTACTCGACTGTGTTTCCTATGGGGTCCGAACAGTGAGCTTGCTCAGAACAAAAGAACTGTGCTTCCTACACACACGGGCCATATCTAATTCAACTCTGCTTAGGAAACTGACAAGAAAGGTAGATCCTCTTTAGTCCAATACACTGTACTTGCTGGGATTAGACACCAGTGCTATTTGCCTTGTGTATGACAATGGGAGCACAATAGTGACTCTTCTTACCAGAAAAGAACTCTTGCTGGTAGGACCAGAAACTGCATGGGATTCAACTCCATTTAGGACTGGGAAACAAACGCTAGCTCGACTTACAAGAAACACACTCTGCTTTTGAGAAAAGAGCAGTCTTCTACTCTAATGTGTTTCCTATAGGGCCAGAACAGTGAGCATTCGCAGAACAAAAGAACTGTGCTTCCTACACACACGGTCCATATCTAGTTCAACTCTGCTTAGGAAACTGACAAGAACAGTAGATCCTCTTCAGTCCAATACACTGTACATGCTGGGAACAGACGCCAGTGCTATTTGCCCTGTGTATGACAAGGGGAGCGCAATAGTGACTCTTCTTACCAGAAAACAACTCTTGCTCGTAGGACGAGAAACTGCTTGTGATTCAACTCCATTTAGGACTGGGAAACAAACGCTAGCTCGCCTTACAAGAAACACACTCTGCTTTTGAGAAAAGTGCACTCTTCTACTCGACTGTGTTTCCTATGGGGTCCGAACAGTGAGCTTGCTCAGAACAAAAGAACTGTTATTCCTACACACACGGGCCATATCTAGTTCAACTCCGCTTTGGAAACTGACAAGAACAGTAGCTCCGCTTCAGTCCAATACACTCTACTTGCTGGGAACAGATTCGAGTGCTATTTGCCCTAGTATCACAATGGGAGCGCAATAGTGACTCTTCTTACCAGAAAACAACTCTTGCTCGTAGGACCAGAAACTGCATGTGATTCATCTCCATTTAGGATTGGGAAGCAATCGCTACCTCGCCTTACAAGAAACACACTCTGCTTTGGAGAAAAGAGCACGCTTCTACTCTACTGTGTTTCCTATAGGGCCAGAACAGTGAGCATTCTCAGAACAAAAGAACTGTGCTTCCTACACACAGGGGCCATATCTAGTTCAACTCTGCTTAGGAAACTGACAAGAACAGTAGCTCCGCTTCAGTCCAATACACTGTACTTGCTGGGAACAGACACGAGTGCTATTTGCACTGTGTATGGCAATGGGAGCGCAATAGTGACTTTCCTTACCAGAAAACAACTCTTGCTCGTAGGACCAAAAACTGCATGTGATTCAACTCCATTTAGGACTGGGAAAAACATGCTACCTCACCTTACAAGAAACACACTCTGCTTTTGAGAAAAGAGCACTCTTCTACTCTACTGTGTTTCCTATGGTGTCCGAACAGTGAGCTTGCTCAGAACAAAAGAACTGTGCTTCCTACACACAGGGGCCATATCTAGTTCAACTCTGCTTAGGAAACTGACATGAACAGTAGCTCCTCTTCAGTCCAATACACTGTACTTGCTGGGAACAGACGCGAGTGCTTTTTGCACTGTGTATGGCAATGGGAGCGCAATAGTGACTCTTCTTCCCAGAAAACAATTCTTGCTCATAGGAGCAGAAAATGCATGTGATTCAACTCCATTTAGGACTGGGAAACAAATGCTAGCTCGCCTTACAAGAAACACACTCTGCTTTTGAGAAAAGAGCACTCTTCTACTCTACTGTGTTTCCTATTGGCCCAGAACAGTGAATTTGCTCAGAACAAAAGAACTGTGCTTCCTACACACACGGGCCATATCTAGTTCAACTCTGCTTAGGAAACTGACAAGAACAGTAGCTCCGCTTCATTCCAATACACTGTACTTGCTTGGAACAGACGCGAGTGCTATTTGCACTGTGTATGGAAATGGGAGCACAATAGTGACTTTCCTTACCAGAAAACAACTCTTGCTCTTAGGACCAAAAACTGCATGTGATTCAACTCCATTTAGGACTCAGAAACAAATGCTAGCTCGCGTTACAGGAAACACACTCTGCTATTGAGAAAAGAGCACTCTTCTTCTCTACTGTGTTTCCTATAGGTCCAGAACAGTGAGCTTGCTCAGAACAAAAGAACTGTGCTTCATAAAAATGGGGCCATATCTAGTTCAATTCTGCTTAGGAAACTGAAAAGAACAGTAGATCCTCTTCAGTCCTATACACTGTACATGCTGGGAATAGACGCCAGTGCTATTTGCCGTGTATGACAATGGGAGCGCAATTGTGACTCTTCTTACCAGAAAACAACTCCTGCTCGTAGGACAAGAAACTGCATGTGATTCAACTCCATTTAGGACTGGGAAACAAATGCTAGCTCGCCTTACAAGAAACACACTCTGCTTTTGAGAAAAGAGCAGTCTTCTATTCTACTGTGGTTCATATGGGGTCTGAACATTGAGCTTGCTCAGAACAAAAGAACTGTGCTTCCTACACACACGGGCCATATCTAGTTCAACTCTGCTTAGGAAACTGACAAGAACAGTAGCTCCTATTCAGTCCAATACACTGTACTTGCTGAGAACAGACACGAGTGCTATTTGCACTGTGTATGGCAATAGGAGCACAATAGTGACTCTTCTTATCAGAAAATAACTCTTGCTCATAGGACCAGAAACTGCATGGGATTCAACTCCATTTCTGACTGGGAAACAAACACCAACTCACCTTACAAGAAACACACTCTGCTATTGAGAAAAAAGCAGTCTTCTACTCTACTGCGTTTCCTATGGGTCCCGAACATTGAGCTTGCTCATAACAAAAGTACTGTGCTTCCTACACTCACGGGCCATATCTAGTTCAACTCTGCTTTGGAAACTCACAAGAACAGTAGCTCCTCTTCAGTCCAATACACTGTACATGCTGGGAACAGACGCCAGGGCTATTTGCCCTTTGTATGACAATGGGAGCACAATAGTGACTTTCCTTACCAGAGAACACCTCTTGCTCCTAGGACCAGAAACTGCATGGGATTCAACTCCATTTCTGACTGGGAAACAAACACTAGCTCGCCTTACAAGAAACACACTCTGCTTTTGAGAAAAGAGCACCCTTCTACTCTACTGTGTTTCCTATGGGGTCCGAACAGTGAGCTTGCTCAGAACAAAAGAACTGTGCTTCCTACACACACGGGCCATATCTAGTTTAACTCTGCTTAGGAAACTGACAAGAACAGTAGCTCCGCTTCAGTCCAATACACTGTACTTGCTGGGAACAGATGCGAGTGCTATTTGCACTGTGTATGGCAATGGGAGCGCAATAGTGACTTTCCTTACCAGAAAACAACTCTTGGTCGTAGGACCAAAAACTGCATGTGATTCAACTACATTTAGGACTGGGAAACAAACGCTAGCTCACCTTACAAAAAACACACTCTGCTTTTGAGAAAAGAGCACTCTTCTACTCTACTGTGTTTCCTATAGGGCCAGAACAGTGAGCTTGCTCAGAACAAAAAAACTGAGCTTCATACAAATACTGCCATATCTAGTTCAATTCTGCTTAGAAAACTGAAAAGAACAGTAGCTCCTGTTCAGTCCAATACACTGTACATGCTGGGAACAGACGCCAGTGCTATTTGCCTTTGTATGACAATGGGAGCGCAATAGTGACTCTTATTACCAGAAAACAACTCTTGCTCGTAGGACAAGAAACTGCATGTGATTCAACTCCATTTATGACTGGGAAACAAACGCTAGCTCGCCTAACAAGAAACACACTCTGCTTTTGAGAAAAGAGCACTCTTCTACTCGACTGTTTATCCTATGGGGTCCGAACAGTGAGCTTGCTCAGAACAAAAGAACTGTGCTTCCTACAAATACTGCCATATCTAGTTCAATTCTGCTTAGGAAACTGAAAAGAACAGTAGCTCCTGTTCAGTCCAATACACTGTACATGCTGGGAACAGACGCCAGTGCTATTTGCCCTGTGTATGACAATGGGAGCTCAACAGTGACTCTTCTTACCAGGAAACAACTCTTGCTCGTTGGACAAGAATATGCATGTGATTCAACTCCATTTAGGACTGGGAAACAAACGCTAGCTCGCCTAACAAGAAACACACTCTGCTTTTGAGAAAAGAGCACTCTTCTACTCTACTGTGTATCCAATGGGGACCGAACAGTGAGCTTGCTCAGAAAAAAAGAACTGTGCTTCCTACACACACGGACCATATCTAGTTCAACTCTGCTTAGGAAACTGACAAAACAGTAGCTCCGCTTCAGTCCAATACACTGTACTTGCTGGGAACAGATGCGAGTGCTATTTACACTGTGTATGGCAATGGGAGTGCAACAGTGACTTTATTACCAGAAAACAACTCTTGCTCGTAGGACCAAAAACTGCATGTTATTCAACTCCATTTAGGACTGGGAAACAAACGCTAGCTCGCCTTACAAGAAACACACTCTGCTTTTGAGAAAAGAGCAGTCTTCTATTCTACTGTGGTTCATATGGGGTCCGAACATTGAGCTTGCTCAGAACAAAAGAACTGTGCTTCCTACACACACGGGCCATATCTAGTTCAACTCTGCTTAGGAAACTGACAAGAACAGTAGCTCCTATTCAGTCCAATACACTGTACTTGCTGAGAACAGACGCGAGTGCTATTTGCACTGTGTATGGCAATAGGAGCACAATAGTGACTCTTCTTATCAGAAAATAACTCTTGCTCATAGGACCAGAAACTGCATGGGATTCAACTCCATTTCTGACTGGGAAACAAACACTAGCTCACCTTACAAGAAACACACTCTGCTTTTGAGAAAAAAGCAGTCTTCTGCTCTACTGTGTTTCCTATGGGTCCCGAACATTGAGCTTGCTCATAACAAAAGAACTGTGCTTCCTACACTCACGGGCCATATCTAGTTCAACTCTGCTTTGGAAACTCACAAGAACAGTAGCTCCTCTTCAGTCCAATACACTGTACATGCTGGGAACAGACGCCAGGGCTATTTGCCCTTTGTATGACAATGGGAGCACAATAGTGACTTTCCTTACCAGAGAACACCTCTTGCTCCTAGGACCAGAAACTGCATGGGATTCAACTCCATTTCTGACTGGGAAACAAACACTAGCTCGCCTTACAAGAAACACACTCTGCTTTTGAGAAAAGAGCACTCTTCTACTCTAGTGTGTTTCCTATGGTGTCCGAACAGTGAGCTTGCTCAGAACAAAAGAACTGTGCTTCCTACACACAGGGGCCATATCTAGTTCAACTCTGCTTAGGAAACTGACAAGAACAGTAGCTCCGCTTCAGTAAAATACACTGTACTTGCTGGGAACAGATGCGAGTGCTATTTGTACTGTGTATGGCAATGGGAGCGCAATAGTGACTTTATTACCAGAAAACAACTCTTGCTCGTAGGACCAGAAACTGCATGTGATTCAACTCCATTTAGGACTGGGAAACAAACGGTAGCTCGCCTTACAAGAAACACACTCTGCTTTTGAGAAAAGAGCACTCTTCTACTCTACTGTGTTTACTATAGGGCCAGAAGAGTGAGCTTGCTCAGAACAAAAGAACTGTGATTCCTACAAATACTGCCATATCTAGTTCAATTCTGCTTAGGAAACTGAAAAGAACAGTAGCTCCTGTTCAGTCCAATACACTGTACATGCTGTGAACAGATGCCAGAGCTATTTGCCCTGTGTATGACAATGGGAGCGCAATAATGACTTTCCTTACCAGAAACCAACTCTTGGTCATAGGACCAAAAACTGCATGTGATTCAACTCCATTTAGGACTGGGAAACAAACGCTAGCTCACCTTACAAAAAACTCACTCTGCTTTTGAGAAAAGAGCACTCTTCTACTCTACTGTGTTTCCTATAGGGCCAGAACATGGTGCTTGCTCAGAACAAAAAAACTGAGCTTCATACAAATACTGCCATATCTAGTTCAATTCTGCTTAGAAAACTGAAAAGAACAGTAGCTCCTGTTCAGTCCAATACACTGTACATGCTGGGAACAGACGCCAATGCTATTTGCCTTTGTATGACAATGTGAGCGCAATAGTGACTCTTATTACCAGAAAACAACTCTTGCTCGTAGGACAAGAAACTGCATGTGATTCAACTCCATTTATGACTGGGAAACAAACGCTAGCTCGCCTAACAAGAAACACACTCCGATTTTGAGAAAAGAGCACTCTTCTACTCGACTGTGTATCCTATGGGGTCTGAACAGTGAGCTTGCTCAGAACAAAAGAACTGTGCTTCCTACAAATATTGCCTTATCTAGTTCAATTCTGCTTGGAAACTGAAAAGAACAGTAGCTCCTGTTCAGTCCAATACACTGTACATGCTGGGAACAGACGCCAGTGCTATTTGCCCTGTGTATGGCAATGGGAGTGCAACAGTGACTTTATTACCAGAAAACAACTCTTGCTCGTAGGACCAAAAACTGCATGTGATTCAACTCCATTTAGGACTGGGAAACAAACGCTAGCTCGACTTACAAGAAACACACTCTGCTTTTGAGAAAAGAGCACTCTTCTACTCTACTGTGTTTCCTATGGTGTCCAAACAGTGAGCTTGCTCAGAACAAAAGAACTGTGCTTCCTACACACACGGGCCATATCTAGTTCAACTCTGCTTAGGAAACTGACAAGAACGGTAGCTCCTCTTCAGTCCAATACACTGTACTAGCTGGGAACAGACACGAGTGCTATTTGCACTGTGTATGGCAATAGGAGCACAATAGTGACTCTTCTTATCAGAAAACAACTCTTACTCATAGGACAAGAAACTGCATGGGATTCAACTCCATTTCTGACTGGGAAACAAACACTAGCTCGCCTTACAAGAAAGACTCTCTGATTTTGAGAAAAGAGCTCTCTTCTACTCTACTGAGTTTCCTATGGGGTCCAAATAGTGAGCTTGCTCAGAACAAAAGAACTGTGCTTCCTACACACAGGGGCCATATCTAGTTCAACTCTGCTTAGGAAACTGACAAGAACAGTAGCTCCGCTTCAGCCCAATACACTGTAATTGCTGGGAACAGTCGCGAGTGCTATTTGCACTGTGTATGGAAATGGGAGCACAATAGTGACTTTCCTTACCAGAAAACAACTCTTGCTCGTAGGACCTGAAACTGCATGTGATTCAGCTCCATTTAGGACTGGGAAACAAATGCTAGCTTGCCTTACAAGAAACACACTCTGCTTTTGAGAAAAGAGCACTCTTCTACTCTACTGTGTTTCCTATGGGGTCCGAACAGTGAGCTTGCTCAAAACAAAAGAACTGTGCTTCCTACACACACTGACCATATGTAGTTCAACTCTGCTTAGGAAACTGACAGGAACAGTAGCTCCTCTTCAGTCCAATACACTGTACTTGCTGGGAACAGACGCCAGTGCTATTTGCACTGTGTATGGCAATAGGAGCACAATAGTGTCTCTTCTTATCAGAAAACAACTCTTGCTCATAGGACCAGAAACTGCATGGGACTCAACTCCATTTCTGACTGGGAAACAAACACTAGCTCGCCTTACAAGAAAGACACTCTGATTTTGAGAAAAGAGCACTCTTCTACTCTACTGTGTTTACTATGGGGTCCGAATAGTGAGCTTGCTCAGAACAAAAGAACTGTGCTTCCTACACACAGGGGCCATATCTAGTTCAACTCTGCTTAGGAAACTGACAAGAACAGTAGCTACGCTTCAGTCCAATACACTGTACTTGCTTGGAACAGAAGCGAGTGCTATTTGCACTGTGTATGGAAATGGGAGTGCAATAGTGACTTTATTACCAGAAAACAACTCTTGCTCGTAGGACCAAAAACGGGATGTGATTCAACTCCATTTAGGACTGGAAACAAACGCTATCTCGCCTTACACGAAACACACTCTGCTTTTGAGAAAAGAGCACTCTTCTACTCTACTGTATTTCCTAGGGAGTCTGAACAGTGAGCTTGCTCAGAACAAAAGAACTGTGCTTCTTACACACGCGGGCCATATCTAGTTCATCTCTGCTTAGGAAATTGACAAGAACATTAGCTCCACTTCAGTCCAATTCACTGTACTTGCTGGGAACAGACGCGAGTGCTATTTGCACTGTGTATGGAAATGGGAGCGCAATAGTGACTTTCCTTACCAGAAAACACCTCTTGCTCGTAGGACCAGAAACTGCATGGGATTCAACTCCATTTCTGACTGGGAAACAAACACTAGCTCGCCTTACAAGAAACACACTCTGCTTTTGAGAAAAGAGCACTCTTATGATCTATTGTGTTTCCTATGGAGTTCGAACAGTGAGCTTGCTCAGAACAAAAGAACTGTGCTTCCTACACACACGGGCCATATCTAGTTCAAATCTGCTTAGGAAACTGACAAGAACAGTAGCTCCGCTTCAGTCCAATACACTGTACTTCCTGGGAACAGATGCGAGTGCTATTTGCACTGTGTATTGCAATGGGAGCGTAATAGTGACTTTATTACCAGAAAACAACTCTTGCTCGTAGGACCAAAAACTGCATGTGATTCAACTCCATTTAGGACTGGGAAACAAACGCTAGCTCGCCTTACAAGAAACACACTCTGCTTTTCAGAAAAGAGCACTCTTCTACTGTTCTGTGTTTCTTATAGGGCCAGAAGAGTGAGCTTGCTCAGAACAAAAGAACTGTGCTTCCTACAAATACTGCCATATCTAGTTCAATTCTGCTTAGGAAACTGAAAAGAACGGTAGCTCCTGTTCAGTCCAATACACTGTACATGCTGGGAACAGACGCCAGTGCTATTTGCCCTGTGTATGACAATGGGAGCGCAATAGTGACTCTTCTTACCAGAAAACAACTCTTGCTCATTGGACAAGAATCTGCATGTGATTCAGCTCCATTTAGGAGTGGGAAACAAATGCTAGCTCGCCTAACAAGAAACACACTCTGCTTTTGAGAAAAGAGCACTCTTCTACTCTACTGTGTATCCTATGGGGTCCGAACAGTGAGCTTGCTCAGAACAAAAGAACAGGGCTTCCTACACACACGGGCCATATCGAGTTCAACTCTACTTAGGAAACTGACAAGAACAGTAGCTCCGCTTCAGTGCAATACACTGTACTTGCTGGGAACAGATGCGAGTGCTATTTACACTGTGTATGGCAATGGGAGCGCAACAGTGACTTTATTACCAGAAAACAACTCTTGCTCATAGGACCAAAAACTGCATGTGATTCAACTCCATTTAGGACTGGGAAACAAACGCTAGCTCGCCTTACAAGAAACACACTCTGCTTTTGAGAAAAGAGCAGTCTTCTACTCTACTGTGTTTCCTATGGGGTCCGAACAGTGAGATTGCTCAGAACAAAAAAACTGTGCTTCCTACACACAGGGGCCATATCTAGTTCAACTCTGCTTAGGAAACTGACAAGAACAGTAGCTCCGCTTCAGTCCAATACACAGTAATTGCTGGGAACAGTCGCGAGTGCTATTTGCACTGTGTATGGAAATGGGAGCACAATAATGACTTTCCTTACCAGAAAACGACTCTTGGTCGTAGGACCAAAAACTGCATGTGATTCAACTCCATTTAGGACTGGGAAACAAATGCCAGCTCGCATTCCAAGAAACACACTCTGCTTTTCAGAAAAGAGCACTCTTCTACTCTAGTGTGTTTCCTATTAGGCCAGAACAGTGAATTTGCTCAGAACAAAAGAACTGTGCTTCCTACAGACATGGACTATATCTAGTTCAACTCTGCTTAGGAAACTGACAAGAACAGTAGCTCCGCTTCAGTCCAATACACTGTACTTGCGGGGAACAGACTCGAGTGCTATTTGCACTGAGTATGGAAATGGGAGCGCAATAGTGACTTTCCTTACCAGAAAACAACTCTTGCTCGTAGGACCAAAAACAGCATGTGAATCAACTCCGTTTAGGACTGGGAAACAAATGCTAGCTCGCCTTACAAGAAACACACTCTGCTTTTGAGAAAAGAGCACTCTTCTACTCTACTGTGTTTCCTATAGGGCCAGAACAGTGAGCTTGCTCAGAACAAAATTACTGTGCTTCCTACAAATACGGCCATATCTAGTTCAATTCTGCTTAGGAAACTGACAAGAACAGTAGCTCCTCTTCAGTCCAATACACTGTACGTGCTGGGAACAGACGCCAGTGCTATTTGCCCTGTGTATGACAATGGGAGCGCAACAGTGACTCTTCTTACCAGAAAACAACTGCTCGTAGGACAAGAAACTGCATGTGATTCAACTCCATTTAGGACTGGGAAACAAACGCTAGCTCGCCTTACAAGAAACACACTCTGCTTTTGAGAAAAGAGCACTCTTCTACTCTACTGTGTTTCCTATGGGGTCCGAACAGTGAGCTTGCTCAGAACAAAAGAACTGTGCTTCCTACACACATGGGCCATATCTAGTTCAACTCTGCTTAGGAAACTGACAAGAACAGTAGCTCCTCTTCAGTCCAATACACTGTACTTGCTGTGAACAGAAGCGAGTGCTATTTGCACTGTGTATGGCAAAGGGAGCGCAATAGTGACTTTCCTTACCAGAAAAAAACTCTTGCTCGTAGGACCAAAAACTGCATGTGATTCAACTCCATTTAGGACTGGGAAACAAACGCTAGCTCGCCTTACAAGAAACACACTCTGCTTTTGAGAAAAGAGCAGTCTTCTATTCTACTGTGGTTCATATGGGGTCCGAACATTGAGCTTGCTCAGAACAAAAGAACTGGGCTTCCTACACACATGGGTCATATCTAGTTCAACTCTGCTTAGGAAACTGACAAGAACAGTAGCTCCTCTTCAGTCCAATACACTGTGCTTGCTGGGAACAGACGTGAGTGCTATTTGCACAGTGTATGGCAATGGGAGCACAATAGTGACTTTGCTTACGAGTAAAAAACTCTTGCTCGTAGGACCAAAAACTTCATGTGATTCAACTCCATTTCTGACTGGGAAACAAACGCTAGCTCGTCTTACAAGAAACACACTCTCCTTTTGAGAAAAGAGCAGTCTTCTATTTCACTGTGGTTCATATGGTGTCCGAACAGTGAGCTTGCTGAGAACAAAGAACTGTGCTTCCTACACACATGGGCAATATCTAGTTCAACTCTGCTTAGGAAAGTGACAAGAACAGTAGCTCCTCTTCAGTCAATACACTGTACTTGCTGGGAACAGACGCGAGTGCTATTTGCACTGTGTATGGCAAAGGGAGCACAATAGTGACTTTCCTTACCAGAAAACAACTCTTGCTTGTAGGACCAGCAACTGCATGGGATTCAACTCCATTTAGGACTGGGAAACAAACGCTAGCTCGCCTTACAAGAAACACACTCTGCTTTTGAGAAAAGAGCACTCTTCTACTCTACTGTGTTTCCTATAGGGCCAGAACAGTGAGTTTGCTCAGAACAAAAGAACTGTGCTTCCCACAAATACGGCCATATCTAGTTCAATTCTGCTTAGGAAACTGACAAGAACAGTAGATCCTCTTCAGTCCAATACACTGTACATGCTGGGAACAGACGCCAGTGCTATTTGCCCTGTGTCTGACAATGGGAGCGCAATAGTGACTTTCCTTACCAGAAAACAACTCTTGCTCGTAGGACCAAAAACAGGATATGATTCAACTCCATTTAGGACTGGGAAACAAACGCTAGCTTGCCTTACAAGAAACATACTCTGCTTTTGAGAAAAGAGCACTCTTCTGCTCTACTGTGTTTCCTATGGGGTCCGAACAGTGAGCTTGCTCAGAACAAAAGAACTGTGCTTCTTACACACTCGGGCCATATCTAGTTCAACTCTCCTTAGGAAACTGACAAGAACGGTATCTCCTCTTCAGTCCAATACACTGTACTAGCTGGGAACAGACGCGAGTCCTATTTGTACTGTGTATAGAAATAGGAGCGCAATAGTGACTCTTCTTATCAGAAAACACCTCTTCCTCGTAGGAACAAAAACTGCATGGGATTCAACTCCATTTCTGACTGGGGAACAAACACTAGCTCGCCTTACAAGAAACACACTCTGCTTTTGAGAAAAGAGCACTCTTCTACTCTTCTGTGTTTCCTATGTGGTCCGAACAGTGAGCTTGCTCAGAACAAAAGAACTGTGCTTCCTACACACAGGGGCCATATCTAGTTCAACTCTGCTTAGCAAACTGACAAGAACAGTAGCTCCGCTTCAGTCCAATACACTGTACTTCCTGGGAACAGATGCGAGTGCTATTTGCACTGTGTATGGAAATGGGAGCATATTAGTGACTTTCCTTAACAGAAAACAAATCTTGCTCGTAGTACCAAAAACTGCATGTGATTCAACTCCATTTAGGACTGGGAAACAAACGCTAGCTCGACTTACAAGAAACACACTCTGCTTTTGAGAAAAGAGAACTCTTCTACTCTACTGTGTTTCCTATGGGGTCCGAACAGTGAGCTTGCTCAGAACAAAAGAACTGTGCTTCCTACACACACTGACCATATGTAGTTCAACTCTGCTTAGGAAACTGACAAGAACAGTAGCTCCTCTTCAGTCCAATACACTGTACTTGCTGGGAACAGACGCCAGTGCTGTTTGCACTGTGTATGGCAATAGGAGCACAATAGTGTCTCTTCTTATCAGAAAACAACTCTTGCTCATAGGACCAGAAACTGCATGGGATTCAACTCCATTTCTGACTGGGAAACAAACACTAGCTCGCCTTACAAGAAAGACACTCTGATTTTGGGAAAAGAGCACTCTTTTACTCTACTGTGTTTCCTATGGGGTCCGAATAGTGAGCTTGCTCAGAACAAAAGAACTGTGCTTCCTACACACAGGGGCCATATCTAGTTCAACTCTGCTTAGGAAAATAACAAGAACAGTAGCTCCGCTTCTGTCCAATACACTGTACTTGCTGGGAACAGAAGCGAGTGCTATTTGCACTGTGTATGGAAATGGGAGCGCAATAGTGACTTTATTACCAGAAAACAGCTCTTGCTCGTAGGACCAAAAACTGGATGTGATTCAACTCCATTTAGGACTGGAAACAAACGCTATCTCGCCTTACACGAAACACACTCTGCTTTTGAGAAAAGAGCAGTCTTATACTCTACTGTGTTTCCTATGGGGTCCGAACAGTGAGCTTGCTCAGAACAAAAGAACTGTGCTTCCTACACACACGGGCCATATCTAGTTCAACTCTGCTTAGGAAACTGACAAGAACGGTAGCTCCTCTTCAGTCCAATACAGTGTACTAGCTGGGAACAGACGCGAGTGCTATTTGCCCTGTGTATGGCAATAGGAGCACAATAGTGACTCTACTTATCAGAAAACAACTCTTACTCATAGGACAAGAAACTGCATGGGATTCAACTCCATTTCTGACTGGGAAACAAAAACTAGCTCACCTTACAAGAAAGACTCTCTGATTTTGAGAAAAGAGCACTCTTCTACTCTACTGTGTTTCCTATGGGGTCCAAATAGTGAGCTTGCTCAGAACAAAAGAACTGTGCTTCCTACAAACAGGGGCCATATCTAGTTCAACTCTGCTTAGGAAACTGACAAGAACAGTAGCTCCGCTTCAGTCCAATACACTGTACATGCTGGGAACAGACGCCAGTGCTATTTGCCCTGTGTCTGACAATGGGAGCGCAATAGTGACATTCCTTACCAGAAAACAACTCTTGCTCGTAGGACCAAAAACAGGATGTGATTCAACTCCATTTAGGACTGGGAAACAAACGCTAGCTTGCCTTACAAGAAACACACTCTGCTTTTGAGAAAAGAGCACTCTTCTGCTCTACTGTGTTTCCTATGGGGTCCGAACAGTGAGCTTGCTCAGAACAAAAGAACTGTGCTTCTTACACACACGGGCCATATCTAGTTCAACTCTCCTTAGGAAACTGACAAGAACGGTAGCTCCTGTTCAGTCCAATACACTGTACTAGCTGGGAACAGACGCGAGTCCTATTTGTACTGTGTATAGAAATAGGAGCGCAATAGTGACTCTTCTTATCAGAAAACACCTCTTCCTCGTAGGAACAAAAACTGCATGGGATTCAACTCCATTTCTGACTGGGGAACAAACACTAGCTCGCCTTACAAGAAACACACTCTGCTTTTGAGAAAAGAGCACTCTTCTACTCTTCTGTGTTTCCTATGTGGTCCGAACAGTGAGCTTGCTCAGAACAAAAGAACTGTGCTTCCTACACACAGGGGCCATATCTAGTTCAACTCTGCTTAGGAAACTGACAAGAACAGTAGCTCCGCTTCAGTCCAATACACTGTACTTCCTGGGAACAGATGCGAGTGCTATTTGCACTGTGTATGGAAATGGGAGCGTATTAGTGACTTTCCTTAACAGAAAACAAATCTTGCTCGTAGTACCAAAAACTGCATGTGATTCAACTCCATTTAGGACTGGGAAACAAACGCTAGCTCGACTTACAAGAAACACACTCTGCTTTTGAGAAAAGAGCAGTCTTCTATTCTACTGTGGTTCATATGGGGTCCGAACATTGAGCTTGCTCAGAACAAAAGAACTGTGCTTCCTCCACACACGGGCCATATCTAGTTCAATTCTGCTTAGGAAACTGAAAAGAACAGTAGCTCCTGTTCAGTCCAATACACTGTACATGCTGTGAACAGATGCCAGAGCTATTTGCCCTGTGTATGACAATGGGAGCGCAAGAGTGACTTTCCTTACCAGAAAACAACTCTTGGTCGTAGGACCAAAAACTTCATGTGATTCAACTCCATTTAGGACTGGGAAACAAACGCTAGCTCACCTTACAAAAAACACACTCTGCTTTTGAGAAAAGAGCACTCTTCTACTCTACTGTGTTTCCTATATTGCCAGAACAGGGGGCTTGCTCAGAACAAAAAAACTGAGCTTCATACAAATACTGCCATATCTAGTTCAATTCTGCTTAGAAAACTGAAAAGAACGGTAGCTTCTGTTCAGTCCAATACACTGTACATGCTGGGAACAGACGCCAGTGCTATTTGCCCTGAGTATGACAATGGGAGCGCAATAGTGACTCTTATTACCAGAAAACAACTCTTGCTCGTAGGACAAGAAACTGCATGTGATTCAACTCCATTTATGACTGGGAAACAAACGCTAGCTCGCCTAACAAGAAACACACTCTGCTTTTGAGAAAAGAGCACTCTTATACTCGACTGTGTATCCTACGGGGTCCGAACAGTGAGCTTGCTCAGAACAAAAGAACTGTGCTTCCTACAAATACTGCCATATCTAGTTCAATTCTGCTTAGGAAACTGAAAAGAACAGTAGCTCCTGTTCAGTCCAATACACTGTCCATGCTGGGAACAGCCGCCAGTGCTATTTGCCCTGTGTATGACAATGGGAGCTCAATAGTGACTCTTCTTACCAGAAAACAACTCTTGCTCGTCGGACAAGAATCTGCATGTGATTCAACTCCATTTAGGACTGGGAAACAAACGCTAGCTCGCCTAACAAGAAACACACTCTGCTTTTGAGAAAAGAGCACTCTTCTACTCGACTGTGTATCCTATGGGGTCCGAACAGTGAGCTTGCTCAGAACAAAAGAACTGTGCTTCCTACACACACGGGCCATATCTAGTTCAACTCTGCTTAGGAAACTGACAAGAACAGTAGCTCCTCTTCAGTCCAATACACTGTACTTGCTGGGAACAGATGCGAGTGCTATTTACACGGTGTATGGCAATGGGAGTGCAACAGTGACTTTATTACCAGAAAACAACTCTTGCTCGTAGGACCAAAAACTGCATGTGATTCAACTCCATTTAGGACTGGGAAACAAACGCTAGCTCGACTTACAAGAAACACACTCTGCTTTTGAGAAAAGAGAACTCTTCTACTCTACTGTGTTTCCTATGGGGTCCGAACAGTGAGCTTGCTCAGAACAAAAGAACTGTGCTTCCTACACACACTGACCATATGTAGTTCAACTCTGCTTAGGAAACTGACAAGAACAGTAGCTCCTCTTCAGTCCAATACACTGTACTTGCTGGGAACAGACGCCAGTGCTATTTGCACTGTGTATGGCAATAGGAGCACAATAGTGTCTCTTCTTATCAGAAAACAACTCTTGCTCATAGGACCAGAAACTGCATGGGATTCAACTCCATTTCTGACTGGGAAACAAACACTAGCTCGCCTTACAAGAAAGACACTCTGATTTTGGGAAAAGAGCACTCTTTTACTCTACTGTGTTTCCTATGGGGTCCGAATAGTGAGCTTGCTCAGAACAAAAGAACTGTGCTTCCTACACACAGGGGCCATATCTAGTTCAACTCTGCTTAGGAAAATAACAAGAACAGTAGCTCCGCTTCTGTCCAATACACTGTACTTGCTGGGAACAGAAGCGAGTGCTATTTGCACTGTGTATGGAAATGGGAGCGCAATAGTGACTTTATTACCAGAAAACAACTCTTGCTCGTAGGACCAAAAACTGGATGTGATTCAACTCCATTTAGGACTGGAAACAAACGCTATCTCGCCTTACACGAAACACACTCTGCTTTTGAGAAAAGAGCAGTCTTATACTCTACTGTGTTTCCTATGGGGTCCGAACAGTGAGTTTGCTCAGAACAAAAGAACTGTGCTTCCTACACACACGGGCCATATCTAGTTCAACTCTGCTTAGGAAACTGACAAGAACGGTAGCTCCTCTTCAGTCCAATACAGTGTACTAGCTGGGAACAGACGCGAGTGCTATTTGCCCTGTGTATGGCAATAGGAGCACAATAGTGACTCTACTTATCAGAAAACAACTCTTACTCATAGGACAAGAAACTGCATGGGATTCAACTCCATTTCTGACTGGGAAACAAAAACTAGCTCACCTTACAAGAAAGACTCTCTGATTTTGAGAAAAGAGCACTCTTCTACTCTACTGTGTTTCCTATGGGGTCCAAATAGTGAGCTTGCTCAGAACAAAAGAACTGTGCTTCCTACAAACAGGGGCCATATCTAGTTCAACTCTGCTTAGGAAACTGACAAGAACAGTAGCTCCGCTTCAGTCCAATACACTGTAATTGCTGGGAACAGACGCGAGTGCTATTTGCACTGTGTATGGAAATGGGAGCACAATAGTGACTTTCCTTACCAGAAAACAACTCTTGATCGGAGGACCAAAAACTGCATGTGATTCAACTCCATTTAGGACTGGGAAACAAATGCTAGCGTGCCTTACAAGAAACACACTCTGCTTTTGAGAAAAGAGCATTCTTCTACTCTACTGTATTTCCAACGAGTCTGAAGAGTGAGCTTGCTCAGAACAAAAGAACTGTGCTTCTTACACACGCGGGCGATATCTCGTTCATCTCTGCTTAGGAAATTGACAAGAACAGTAGCTCCACTTCAGTCCAATACACTGTACTTGCTGGAAACAGACGCGAGTGCCTTTTGCACTGTGTATGGAAATGGGAGCGCAATAGTGACTTTCCTTACCAGAAAAAACCTCTTGCTCGTAGGACCAGAAACTGCATGGGATTCAACTCCATTTCTGACTGGGAAACAAACACTAGCTCGCCTTACAAGAAACACACTCTGCTTTTGAGAAAAGAGCACTCTTCTACTCTACTGTGTTTCCTATGGAGTTCGAACAGTGAGCTTGCTCAGAACAAAAGAACTGTGCTTCCTACACACACGGGCCATATCTAGTTCAAATCTGCTTAGTAAACTGAAAAGACCGGTAGCTCCTGTTCAGTCCAATACACCGTACATGCTGGGAACAGACGCCAGTGCTATTTGCCCTGAGTATGACAATGGGAGCGCAATAGTGACTCTTCTTACCAGAAAACAACTCTTGCTCATTGGACAAGAATCTGCATGTGATTCAGCTCCATTTAGGCGTGGGAAACAAACGCTAGCTCGCCTAACAAGAAACACACTCTGCTTTTGAGAAAAGAGCACTCTTCTACTCTACTGTGTATCCTATGGGGTCCGAACAGTGAGCTTGCTCAGAACAAAAGAACTGTGCTTCCTACACACATGGGCCATATCTAGTTCAACTCTGCTTAGGAAACTGACAAGAACAGTAGCTCCGCTTCAGTGCAATACACTGTACTTGCTGGGAACAGATGCGAGTGCTATTTACAATGTGTATGGCAATGGGAGCGCAACAGTGACTTTATTACCAGAAAACAACTCTTGCTCGTCGGACAAGAATCTGCATGTGATTCAACTCCATTTAGGACTGGGAAACAAACGCTAGCTCGCCTAACAAGAAACACACTCTGCTTTTGAGAAAAGAGCACTCTTCTACTCGACTGTGTATCCTATGGGGTCCGAACAGTGAGCTTGCTCAGAACAAAAGAACTGTGCTTCCTACACACACGGGCCATATCTAGTTCAACTCTGCTTAGGAAACTGACAAGAACAGTAGCTCCTCTTCAGTCCAATACACTGTACTTGCTGGGAACAGATGCGAGTGCTATTTATACGGTGTATGGCAATGGGAGTGCCACAGTGACTTTATTACCAGAAAACAACTCTTGCTCGTAGGACCAAAAACTGCATGTGATTCAACTCCATTTAGGACTGGGAAACAAACGCTAGCTCGACTTACAAGAAACACACTCTGCTTTTGAGAAAAGAGAACTCTTCTACTCTACTGTGTTTCCTATGGGGTCCGAACAGTGAGCTTGCTCAGAACAAAAGAACTGTGCTTCCTACACACACTGACCATATGTAGTTCAACTCTGCTTAGGAAACTGACAAGAACAGTAGCTCCTCTTCAGTCCAATACACTGTACTTGCTGGGAACAGACGCCAGTGCTATTTGCACTGTGTATGGCAATAGGAGCACAATAGTGTCTCTTCTTATCAGAAAACAACTCTTGCTCATAGGACCAGAAACTGCATGGGATTCAACTCCATTTCTGACTGGGAAACAAACACTAGCTCGCCTTACAATAAAGACACTCTGATTTTGGGAAAAGAGCACTCTTTTACTCTACTGTGTTTCCTATGGGGTCCGAATAGTGAGCTTGCTCAGAACAAAAGAACTGTGCTTCCTACACACAGGGGCCATATCTAGTTCAACTCTGCTTAGGAAAATAACAAGAACAGTAGCTCCGCTTCTGTCCAATACACTGTACTTGCTGGGAACAGAAGCGAGTGCTATTTGCACTGTGTATGGAAATGGGAGCGCAATAGTGACTTTATTACCAGAAAACAACTCTTGCTCGTAGGACCAAAAACTGGATGTGATTCAACTCCATTTAGGACTGGAAACAAACGCTATCTCGCCTTACACGAAACACACTCTGCTTTTGAGAAAAGAGCAGTCTTATACTCTACTGTGTTTCCTATGGGGTCCGAACAGTGAGCTTGCTCAGAACAAAAGAACTGTGCTTCCTACACACACGGGCCATATCTAGTTCAACTCTGCTTAGGAAACTGACAAGAACGGTAGCTCCTCTTCAGTCCAATACAGTGTACTAGCTGGGAACAGACGCGAGTGCTATTTGCCCTGTGTATGGCAATAGGAGCACAATAGTGACTCTACTTATCAGAAAACAACTCTTATTCATAGGACAAGAAACTGCATGGGATTCAACTCCATTTCTGACTGGGAAACAAAAACTAGCTCACCTTACAAGAAAGACTCTCTGATTTTGAGAAAGGAGCACTCTTCTACTCTACTGTGTTTCCTATGGGGTCCAAATAGTGAGCTTGCTCAGAACAAAAGAACTGTGCTTCCTACACACAGGGGCCATATCTAGTTCAACTCTGCTTAGGAAACTGACAAGAACAGTAGCTCCGCTTCAGTCCAATACACTGTACTTCCTGGGAACAGATGCGAGTGCTATTTGCACTGTGTATGGAAATGGGAGCGTATTAGTGACTTTCCTTAACAGAAAACAAATCTTGCTCGTAGTACCAAAAACTGCATGTGATTCAACTCCATTTAGGACTGGGAAACAAACGCTAGCTCGACTTACAAGAAACACACTCTGCTTTTGAGAAAAGAGCAGTCTTCTATTCTACTGTGGTTCATATGGGGTCCGAACATTGAGCTTGCTCAGAACAAAAGAACTGTGCTTCCTCCACACACGGGCCATATCTAGTTCAATTCTGCTTAGGAAACTGAAAAGAACAGTAGCTCCTGTTCAGTCCAATACACTGTACATGCTGTGAACAGATGCCAGAGCTATTTGCCCTGTGTATGACAATGGAAGCGCAAGAGTGACTTTCCTTACCAGAAAACAACTCTTGGTCGTAGGACCAAAAACTTCATGTGATTCAACTCCATTTAGGACTGGGAAACAAACGCTAGCTCACCTTACAAAAAACACACTCTGCTTTTGAGAAAAGAGCACTCTTCTACTCTACTGTGTTTCCTATATTGCCAGAACAGGGGGCTTGCTCAGAACAAAAAAACTGAGCTTCATACAAATACTGCCATATCTAGTTCAATTCTGCTTAGAAAACTGAAAAGAACGGTAGCTTCTGTTCAGTCCAATACACTGTACATGCTGGGAACAGACGCCAGTGCTATTTGCCCTGAGTATGACAATGGGAGCGCAATAGTGACTCTTATTACCAGAAAACAACTCTTGCTCGTAGGACAAGAAACTGCATGTGATTCAACTCCATTTATGACTGGGAAACAAACGCTAGCTCGCCTAACAAGAAACACACTCTGCTTTTGAGAAAAGAGCACTCTTATACTCGACTGTGTATCCTACGGGGTCCGAACAGTGAGCTTGCTCAGAACAAAAGAACTGTGCTTCCTACAAATACTGCCATATCTAGTTCAATTCTGCTTAGGAAACTGACAAGAACAGTAGCTCCTCTTCAGTCCAATACACTGTACTTGCTGGGAACAGATGCGAGTGCTATTTACACGGTGTATGGCAATGGGAGTGCAACAGTGACTTTATTACCAGAAAACAACTCTTGCTCGTAGGACCAAAAACTGCATGTGATTCAACTCCATTTAGGACTGGGAAACAAACGCTAGCTCGACTTACAAGAAACACACTCTGCTTTTGAGAAAAGAGAACTCTTCTACTCTACTGTGTTTCCTATGGGGTCCGAACAGTGAGCTTGCTCAGAACAAAAGAACTGTGCTTCCTACACACACTGACCATATGTAGTTCAACTCTGCTTAGGAAACTGACAAGAACAGTAGCTCCTCTTCAGTCCAATACACTGTACTTGCTGGGAACAGACGCCAGTGCTATTTGCACTGTGTATGGCAATAGGAGCACAATAGTGTCTCTTCTTATCAGAAAACAACTCTTGCTCATAGGACCAGAAACTGCATGGGATTCAACTCCATTTCTGACTGGGAAACAAACACTAGCTCGCCTTACAAGAAAGACACTCTGATTTTGGGAAAAGAGCACTCTTTTACTCTACTGTGTTTCCTATGGGGTCCGAATAGTGAGCTTGCTCAGAACAAAAGAACTGTGCTTCCTACACACAGGGGCCATATCTAGTTCAACTCTGCTTAGGAAAATAACAAGAACAGTAGCTCCGCTTCTGTCCAATACACTGTACTTGCTGGGAACAGAAGCGAGTGCTATTTGCACTGTGTATGGAAATGGGAGCGCAATAGTGACTTTATTACCAGAAAACAACTCTTGCTCGTAGGACCAAAAACTGGATGTGATTCAACTCCATTTAGGACTGGAAACAAACGCTATCTCGCCTTACACGAAACACACTCTGCTTTTGAGAAAAGAGCAGTCTTATACTCTACTGTGTTTCCTATGGGGTCCGAACAGTGAGTTTGCTCAGAACAAAAGAACTGTGCTTCCTACACACACGGGCCATATCTAGTTCAACTCTGCTTAGGAAACTGACAAGAACGGTAGCTCCTCTTCAGTCCAATACAGTGTACTAGCTGGGAACAGACGCGAGTGCTATTTGCCCTGTGTATGGCAATAGGAGCACAATAGTGACTCTACTTATCAGAAAACAACTCTTACTCATAGGACAAGAAACTGCATGGGATTCAACTCCATTTCTGACTGGGAAACAAAAACTAGCTCACCTTACAAGAAAGACTCTCTGATTTTGAGAAAAGAGCACTCTTCTACTCTACTGTGTTTCCTATGGGGTCCAAATAGTGAGCTTGCTCAGAACAAAAGAACTGTGCTTCCTACAAACAGGGGCCATATCTAGTTCAACTCTGCTTAGGAAACTGACAAGAACAGTAGCTCCGCTTCAGTCCAATACACTGTAATTGCTGGGAACAGACGCGAGTGCTATTTGCACTGTGTATGGAAATGGGAGCACAATAGTGACTTTCCTTACCAGAAAACAACTCTTGATCGGAGGACCAAAAACTGCATGTGATTCAACTCCATTTAGGACTGGGAAACAAATGCTAACGTGCCTTACAAGAAACACACTCTGCTTTTGAGAAAAGAGCATTCTTCTACTCTACTGTATTTCCAACGAGTCTGAAGAGTGAGCTTGCTCAGAACAAAAGAACTGTGCTTCTTACACACGCGGGCGATATCTCGTTCATCTCTGCTTAGGAAATTGACAAGAACAGTAGCTCCACTTCAGTCCAATACACTGTACTTGCTGGAAACAGACGCGAGTGCCTTTTGCACTGTGTATGGAAATGGGAGCGCAATAGTGACTTTCCTTACCAGAAAAAACCTCTTGCTCGTAGGACCAGAAACTGCATGGGATTCAACTCCATTTCTGACTGGGAAACAAACACTAGCTCGCCTTACAAGAAACACACTCTGCTTTTGAGAAAAGAGCACTCTTCTACTCTACTGTGTTTCCTATGGAGTTCGAACAGTGAGCTTGCTCAGAACAAAAGAACTGTGCTTCCTACACACACGGGCCATATCTAGTTCAAATCTGCTTAGTAAACTGAAAAGACCGGTAGCTCCTGTTCAGTCCAATACACCGTACATGCTGGGAACAGACGCCAGTGCTATTTGCCCTGAGTATGACAATGGGAGCGCAATAGTGACTCTTCTTACCAGAAAACAACTCTTGCTCATTGGACAAGAATCTGCATGTGATTCAGCTCCATTTAGGCGTGGGAAACAAACGCTAGCTCGCCTAACAAGAAACACACTCTGCTTTTGAGAAAAGAGCACTCTTCTACTCTACTGTGTATCCTATGGGGTCCGAACAGTGAGCTTGCTCAGAACAAAAGAACTGTGCTTCCTACACACATGGGCCATATCTAGTTCAACTCTGCTTAGGAAACTGACAAGAACAGTAGCTCCGCTTCAGTGCAATACACTGTACTTGCTGGGAACAGATGCGAGTGCTATTTACAATGTGTATGGCAATGGGAGCGCAACAGTGACTTTATTACCAGAAAACAACTCTTGCTCGTCGGACTAGAATCTGCATGTGATTCAACTCCATTTAGGACTGGGAAACAAACGCTAGCTCGCCTAACAAGAAACACACTCTGCTTTTGAGAAAAGAGCACTCTTCTACTCGACTGTGTATCCTATGGGGTCCGAACAGTGAGCTTGCTCAGAACAAAAGAACTGTGCTTCCTACACACACGGGCCATATCTAGTTCAACTCTGCTTAGGAAACTGACAAGAACAGTAGCTCCTCTTCAGTCCAATACACTGTACTTGCTGGGAACAGATGCGAGTGCTATTTACACGGTGTATGGCAATGGGAGTGCAACAGTGACTTTATTACCAGAAAACAACTCTTGCTCGTAGGACCAAAAACTGCATGTGATTCAACTCCATTTAGGACTGGGAAACAAACGCTAGCTCGACTTACAAGAAACACACTCTGCTTTTGAGAAAAGAGAACTCTTCTACTCTACTGTGTTTCCTATGGGGTCCGAACAGTGAGCTTGCTCAGAACAAAAGAACTGTGCTTCCTACACACACTGACCATATGTAGTTCAACTCTGCTTAGGAAACTGACAAGAACAGTAGCTCCTCTTCAGTCCAATACACTGTACTTGCTGGGAACAGACGCCAGTGCTATTTGCACTGTGTATGGCAATAGGAGCACAATAGTGTCTCTTCTTATCAGAAAACAACTCTTGCTCATAGGACCAGAAACTGCATGGGATTCAACTCCATTTCTGACTGGGAAACAAACACTAGCTCGCCTTACAAGAAAGACACTCTGATTTTGGGAAAAGAGCACTCTTTTACTCTACTGTGTTTCCTATGGGGTCCGAATAGTGAGCTTGCTCAGAACAAAAGAACTGTGCTTCCTACACACAGGGGCCATATCTAGTTCAACTCTGCTTAGGAAAATAACAAGAACAGTAGCTCCGCTTCTGTCCAATACACTGTACTTGCTGGGAACAGAAGCGAGTGCTATTTGCACTGTGTATGGAAATGGGAGCGCAATAGTGACTTTATTACCAGAAAACAACTCTTGCTCGTAGGACCAAAAACTGGATGTGATTCAACTCCATTTAGGACTGGAAACAAACGCTATCTCGCCTTACACGAAACACACTCTGCTTTTGAGAAAAGAGCAGTCTTATACTCTACTGTGTTTCCTATGGGGTCCGAACAGTGAGCTTGCTCAGAACAAAAGAACTGTGCTTCCTACACACACGGGCCATATCTAGTTCAACTCTGCTTAGGAAACTGACAAGAACGGTAGCTCCTCTTCAGTCCAATACAGTGTACTAGCTGGGAACAGACGCGAGTGCTATTTGCCCTGTGTATGGCAATAGGAGCACAATAGTGACTCTACTTATCAGAAAACAACTCTTACTCATAGGACAAGAAACTGCATGGGATTCAACTCCATTTCTGACTGAGAAACAAAAACTAGCTCACCTTACAAGAAAGACTCTCTGATTTTGAGAAAGGAGCACTCTTCTACTCTACTGTGTTTCCTATGGGGTCCAAATAGTGAGCTTGCTCAGAACAAAAGAACTGTGCTTCCTACACACATGGGCCATATCTAGTTCAACTCTGCTTAGGAAACTGACAAGAACAGTAGATCCTCTTCAGTCCAATACACTGTACTTGCTGGGAACAGACGCGAGTGCTATTTGCATTGTGTATGGAAATGGGAGCGCAATAGTGACTTTTTTTTTTACCAGAAAACAACTCTTGCTCGTAGGACCAGAAACTGCATGTGATTCAACTCCATTTAGGACTGGGAAACAAACGCTAGATCGCCTTACAAGAAAGACACTCTGATTTTGAGAAAAGAGCACTCTTCTACTCTACTGTGTTTCCTATGGGGTCCGAACAGTGAGCTTGCTCAGAACAAAAGAACTGTGATTCCTACACACATGGACCATATGTAGTTCAACTCTGCTTAGGAAACTGACAAGAACAGTAGCTCCTCTTCAGTCCAATACACTGTACTTGCTGGGAACAGACGCCAGTGCTATTTGCACTGTGTATGGCAATAGGAGCACAATAGTGTCTCTTCTTATCAGAAAACAACTCTTGCTCATAGGACCAGAAACTGCATGGGACTCAACTCCATTTCTGACTGGGAAACAAACACTAGCTCGCCTTACAAAAAAGACACTCTGATTTTTATAAAAGAGCACTCTTCTACTCTACTGTGTTTCCTATGGGGTCCGAATAGTGAGCTTGCTCAGAACAAAAGAACTGTGCTTCCTATACACAGGGGCCATATCTAGTTCAACTCTGCTTAGGAAACTGACAAGAACGGTAGCTCCTCTTCAGTCCAATACAGTGTACTAGCTGGGAACAGACGCGAGTGCTATTTGCTTGTGTATGGCAATAGGAGCACAATAGTGACTCTTCTTATCAGAAAACAACTCTTACTCATAGGACAAGAAACTGCATGGGATTCAACTCCATTTCTGACTGGGAAACAAACACTAGCTCGCCTTACAAGAAAGACTCTCTGATTTTGAGAAAAGAGCACTCTTCTACTCTACTGTGTTTCCTATGGGGTCCAAATAGTGAGCTTGCTCAGAACAAAAGAACTGTGCTTCCTACAAACAGGGGCCATATCTAGTTCAACTCTGCTTAGGAAACTGACAAGAACAGTAGCTCCGCTTCAGTCCAATACACTGTAATTGCTGGGAACAGACGCGAGTGCTATTTGCACTGTGTATGGAAATGGGAGCACAATAGTGACTTTCCTTACCAGAAAACAACTCTTGGTCGGAGGACCTAAAACTGCATGTGATTCAACTCCATTTAGGACTGGGAAACAAATGCTAGCTTGCCTTACAAGAAACATACTCTGCTTTTGAGAAAAGAGCATTCTTCTACTCTACTGTATTTCCTAGGGAGTCTGAACAGTGAGCTTGCTCAGAACAAAAGAACTGTGCTTCTTACACACGCGGGCGATATCTAGTTCATCTCTGCTTAGGAAATTGACAAGAACAGTAGCTCCGCTTCAGTCCAATACACTGTACTTGCTGGGAACAGACGCGAGTCCTATTTGTACTGTGTATAGAAATAGGAGCGCAATAGTGACTCTTCTTATCAGAAAACACCTCTTCCTCGTAGGAACAAAAACTGCATGGGATTCAACTCCATTTCTGACTGGGGAACAAACAGTAGCTCGCCTTACAAGAAACACACTGTGCTTTTGAGAAAAGAGCACTCTTCTACTCTTCTGTGTTTCCTATGTGGTCCGAACAGTGAGCTTGCTCAGAACAAAAGAACTGTGCTTCCTACACACAGGGGCCATATCTAGTTCAACTCTGCTTAGCAAACTGACAAGAACAGTAGCTCCTATTCAGTCCAATACACTGTACTTGCTGAGAACAGACGCGAGTGCTATTTGCACTGTGTATGGCAATAGGAGCACAATAGTGACTCCTCTTATCAGAAAATAACTCTTGCTCATAGGACCAGAAACTGAATGGGATTCAACTCCATTTCTGACTGGGAAACAAACACTAGCTCACCTTACAAGAAACACACTCTAACTTTGAGAAAAAAGCAGTCTTCTACTCTACTGTGTTTTCTATGGGTCCCGAACATTGAGCTTGCTCATAACAAAAGAACTGTGCTTCCTACACTCACGGGCCATATCTAGTTCAACTCTGCTTTGAAAACTCACAAGAACAGTAGCTCCTCTTCAGTCCAATACACTGTACATGCTGGGAACAGACGCCAGGGCTATTTGCCCTTTGTATGACAATGGGAGCACAATAGTGACTTTCCTTACCAGAGAACACCTCTTGCTCCTAGGACCAGAAACTGCATGGGATTCAACTCCATTTCTGACTGGGAAACAAACACTAGCTCGCCTTACAAGAAACACACTCTGCTTTTGAGAAAAGAGCACTCTTCTACTCTACTGTGTTTCCTATGGGGTCCGAACAGTGAGCTTTCTCAGAACAAAAGAACTGTGCTTCCTACACACACGGGCCATATCTAGTTCAACTCTGCTTAGGAAACTGACAAAAACAGTAGCTCTGCTTCAGTCCAATACACTGTACTTGCTGGGAACAGATGCGAGTGCTATTTGCACTGTGTATGGCAATGGGAGCGCAATAGTGACTTTATTACCAGAAAACAACTCTTGCTCGTAGGACCAGAAACTGCATGTGATTCAACTCCATTTAGGACTGGGAAACAAACGGTAGCTCGCCTTACAAGAAACACACTCTGCTTTTGAGAAAAGAGCACTCTTCTACTCTACTGTGTTTACTATAGGGCCAGAAGAGTGAGCTTGCTCAGAACAAAAGAACTGTGATTCCTACAAATACTGCCATATCTAGTTCAATTCTGCTTAGGAAACTGAAAAGAACAGTAGCTCCTGTTCAGTCCAATACACTGTACATGCTGTGAACAGATGCCAGAGCTATTTGCCCTGTGTATGACAATGGGAGCGCAATAGTGACTTTCCTTACCAGAAAACAACTCTTGGTCGTAGGACCAAAAACTGCATGTGATTCAACTCCATTTAGGACTGGGAAACAAACGCTAGCTCGCCTTACAAGAAACACACTCTGCTTTTGAGAAAAGAGCAGTCTTCTATTCTACTGTGGTTCATATGGGGTCCGAACATTGAGCTTGCTCAGAACAAAAGAACTGGGCTTCCTACACACATGGTTCATATCTAGTTCAACTCTGCTTAGGAAACTGACAAGAACAGTAGCTCCTCTTCAGTCCAATACACTGTACTTGCTGGGAACAGACGTGAGTGCTATTTGCACAGTGTATGGCAAAGGGAGCACAATAGTGACTTTGCTTACGAGTAAAAAACTCTTGCTCGTAGGACCAAAAACTTCATGTGATTCAACTCCATTTCTGACTGGGAAACAAACGCTAGCTCGTCTTACAAGAAACACACTCTGCTTTTGAGAAAAGAGCACTCTTCTATTTCACTGTGGTTCATATGGTGTCCGAACAGTGAGCTTGCTGAGAACAAAGAACTGTGCTTCCTACACACATGGGCCATATCTAGTCCAACTCTGCTTAGGAAAGTGACAAGAACAGTAGCTCCTCTTCAGTCAATACACTGTACTTGCTGGGAACAGACGCGAGTGCTATTTGCACTGTGTATGGCAAAGGGAGCGCAATAGTGACTTTCCTTACCAGAAAACATCTCTTGCTCGTAGGACCAAAAACTGCATGTGATTCAACTCCATTTAGGACTGGGAAACAAACGCTAGCTCGCCTTACAAGAAACACACACTGCTTTTGAGAAAATAGCAGTCTTCTACTCTACTGTGTTTCCTATAGGGCCAGAACAGTGAGCTTGCTCAGAACAAAAGAACTGTGCTTCATACAAATACGGCCATATCTAGTTCAATTCTGCTTAGGAAACTGAAAAGAACAGTAGATCCTCTTCAGTCCAATACACTGTACATGCTGGGAACAGACGCCAGTGCTATTTGCCCTGTGTATGACAATGGGAGCACAATAGTTACTCTTCTTACCAGAAAACAACTCTTGCTCGTAGGACAATAAACTGCATGTGTTTCAACTCCATTTAGGACTGGGAAACAAACGCTAGCTCGCCTTACAAGAAACACACTCTGCTTTTGAGAAAAGAGCACTCTTCTACTCGACTGTTTTTCCTATGGTGTCCGAACAGTTAGCTTGCTCAGAAAAAAAGAACTGTGCTTTCTACACACAGGGGCCATATCTAGTTCAACTCTGCTTAGGAAACTGACAAGAACAGTAGCTCCGCTTCAGTCCAATACACTCTACTTCCTCGGAACAGATGCGAGTGCTATTTGCACTGTGTATGGAAATGGGAAGGCAATAGTGACTTTCCTTACCAGAAAACAACTCTTGCTTGTAGGACCAGAAACTGCATGGGATTCAACTCCATTTAGGACTGGGAAACAAACGCTAGCTCGCCTTACAAGAAACACACTCTGCTTTTGAGAAAAGAGCACTCTTCTACTCTACTGTGTTTCCTATAGGGCCAGAACAGTGAGTTTGCTCAGAACAAAAGAACTGTGCTTCCCACAAATACGGCCATATCTAGTTCAATTCTGCTTAGGAAACTGACAAGAACAGTAGATCCTCTTCAGTCCAATACACTGTACATGCTGGGAACAGACGCCAGTGCTATTTGCCCTGTGTCTGACAATGGGAACGCAATAGTGACATTCCTTACCAGAAAACAACTCTTGCTCGTAGGACCAAAAACAGGATGTGATTCAACTCCATTTAGGACTGGGAAACAAACGCTAGCTTGCCTTACAAGAAACACACTCTGCTTTTGAGAAAAGAGCACTCTTCTGCTCTACTGTGTTTCCTATGGGGTCCGAACAGTGAGCTTGCTCAGAACAAAAGAACTGTGCTTCTTACACACACGGGCCATATCTAGTTCAACTCTCCTTAGGAAACTGACAAGAACGGTAGCTCCTGTTCAGTCCAATACACTGTACTAGCTGGGAACAGACGCGAGTCCTATTTGTACTGTGTATAGAAATAGGAGCACAATAGTGACTCTTCTTATCAGAAAACACCTCTTCCTCGTAGGAACAAAAACTGCATGGGATTCAACTCCATTTCTGACTGGGGAACAAACACTAGCTCGCCTTACAAGAAACACACTCTGCTTTTGAGAAAAGAGCACTCTTCTACTCTTCTGTGTTTCCTATGTGGTCCGAACAGTGAGCTTGCTCAGAACAAAAGAACTGTGCTTCCTACACACAGGGGCCATATCTAGTTCAACTCTGCTTAGGAAACTGACAAGAACAGTAGCTCCGCTTCAGTCCAATACACTGTACTTCCTGGGAACAGATGCGAGTGCTATTTGCACTGTGTATGGAAATGGGAGCGTATTAGTGACTTTCCTTAACAGAAAACAAATCTTGCTCGTAGTACCAAAAACTGCATGTGATTCAACTCCATTTAGGACTGGGAAACAAACGCTAGCTCGACTTACAAGAAACACACTCTGCTTTTGAGAAAAGAGCAGTCTTCTATTCTACTGTGGTTCATATGGGGTCCGAACATTGAGCTTGCTCAGAACAAAAGAACTGTGCTTCCTCCACACACGGGCCATATCTAGTTCAATTCTGCTTAGGAAACTGAAAAGAACAGTAGCTCCTGTTCAGTCCAATACACTGTACATGCTGTGAACAGATGCCAGAGCTATTTGCCCTGTATATGACAATGGGAGCGCAAGAGTGACTTTCCTTACCAGAAAACAACTCTTGGTCGTAGGACCAAAAACTTCATGTGATTCAACTCCATTTAGGACTGGGAAACAAACGCTAGCTCACCTTACAAAAAACACACTCTGCTTTTGAGAAAAGAGCACTCTTCTACTCTACTGTGTTTCCTATATTGCCAGAACAGGGGGCTTGCTCAGAACAAAAAAACTGAGCTTCATACAAATACTGCCATATCTAGTTCAATTCTGCTTAGAAAACTGAAAAGAACGGTAGCTTCTGTTCAGTCCAATACACTGTACATGCTGGGAACAGACGCCAGTGCTATTTGCCTTTGTATGACAATGGGAGCGCAATAGTGACTCTTATTACCAGAAAACAACTCTTGCTCGTAGGACAAGAAACTGCATGTGATTCAACTCCATTTATGACTGGGAAACAAACGCTAGCTCGCCTAACAAGAAACACACTCTGCTTTTGAGAAAAGAGCACTCTTATACTCGACTGTGTATCCTACGGGGTCCGAACAGTGAGCTTGCTCAGAACAAAAGAACTGTGCTTCCTACAAATACTGCCATATCTAGTTCAATTCTGCTTAGGAAACTGAAAAGAACAGTAGCTCCTGTTCAGTCCAATACACTGTACATGCTGGGAACAGCCGCCAGTGCTATTTGCCCTGTGTATGACAATGGGAGCTCAATAGTGACTCTTCTTACCAGAAAACAACTCTTGCTCGTCGGACAAGAATCTGCATGTGATTCAACTCCATTTAGGACTGGGAAACAAACGCTAGCTCGCCTAACAAGAAACACACTCTGCTTTTGAGAAAAGAGCACTCTTCTACTCGACTGTGTATCCTATGGGGTCCGAACAGTGAGCTTGCTCAGAACAAAAGAACTGTGCTTCCTACACACACGGGCCATATCTAGTTCAACTCTGCTTAGGAAACTGACAAGAACAGTAGCTCCTCTTCAGTCCAATACACTGTACTTGCTGGGAACAGATGCGAGTGCTATTTACACGGTGTATGGCAATGGGAGTGCAACAGTGACTTTATTACCAGAAAACAACTCTTGCTCGTAGGACCAAAAACTGCATGTGATTCAACTCCATTTAGGACTGGGAAACAAACGCTAGCTCGACTTACAAGAAACACACTCTGCTTTTGAGAAAAGAGAACTCTTCTACTCTACTGTGTTTCCTATGGGGTCCGAACAGTGAGCTTGCTCAGAACAAAAGAACTGTGCTTCCTACACACACTGACCATATGTAGTTCAACTCTGCTTAGGAAACTGACAAGAACAGTAGCTCCTCTTCAGTCCAATACACTGTACTTGCTGGGAACAGACGCCAGTGCTATTTGCACTGTGTATGGCAATAGGAGCACAATAGTGTCTCTTCTTATCAGAAAACAACTCTTGCTCATAGGACCAGAAACTGCATGGGATTCAACTCCATTTCTGACTGGGAAACAAACACTAGCTCGCCTTACAAGAAAGACACTCTGATTTTGGGAAAAGAGCACTCTTTTACTCTACTGTGTTTCCTATGGGTTCCGAATAGTGAGCTTGCTCAGAACAAAAGAACTGTGCTTCCTACACACAGGGGCCATATCTAGTTCAACTCTGCTTAGGAAAATAACAAGAACAGTAGCTCCGCTTCTGTCCAATACACTGTACTTGCTGGGAACAGAAGCGAGTGCTATTTGCACTGTGTATGGAAATGGGAGCGCAATAGTGACTTTATTACCAGAAAACAGCTCTTGCTCGTAGGACCAAAAACTGGATGTGATTCAACTCCATTTAGGACTGGAAACAAACGCTATCTCGCCTTACACGAAACACACTCTGCTTTTGAGAAAAGAGCAGTCTTATACTCTACTGTGTTTCCTATGGGGTCCGAACAGTGAGCTTGCTCAGAACAAAAGAACTGTGCTTCCTACACACACGGGCCATATCTAGTTCAACTCTGCTTAGGAAACTGACAAGAACGGTAGCTCCTCTTCAGTCCAATACAGTGTACTAGCTGGGAACAGACGCGAGTGCTATTTGCCCTGTGTATGGCAATAGGAGCACAATAGTGACTCTACTTATCAGAAAACAACTCTTACTCATAGGACAAGAAACTGCATGGGATTCAACTCCATTTCTGACTGGGAAACAAAAACTAGCTCACCTTACAAGAAAGACTCTCTGATTTTGAGAAAAGAGCACTCTTCTACTCTACTGTGTTTCCTATGGGGTCCAAATAGTGAGCTTGCTCAGAACAAAAGAACTGTGCTTCCTACAAACAGGGGCCATATCTAGTTCAACTCTGCTTAGGAAACTGACAAGAACAGTAGCTCCGCTTCAGTCCAATACACTGTACATGCTGGGAACAGACGCCAGTGCTATTTGCCCTGTGTCTGACAATGGGAGCGCAATAGTGACATTCCTTACCAGAAAACAACTCTTGCTCGTAGGACCAAAAACAGGATGTGATTCAACTCCATTTAGGACTGGGAAACAAACGCTAGCTTGCCTTACAAGAAACACACTCTGCTTTTGAGAAAAGAGCACTCTTCTGCTCTACTGTGTTTCCTATGGGGTCCGAACAGTGAGCTTGCTCAGAACAAAAGAACTGTGCTTCTTACACACACGGGCCATATCTAGTTCAACTCTCCTTAGGAAACTGACAAGAACGGTAGCTCCTGTTCAGTCCAATACACTGTACTAGCTGGGAACAGACGCGAGTCCTATTTGTACTGTGTATAGAAATAGGAGCGCAATAGTGACTCTTCTTATCAGAAAACACCTCTTCCTCGTAGGAACAAAAACTGCATGGGATTCAACTCCATTTCTGACTGGGGAACAAACACTAGCTCGCCTTACAAGAAACACACTCTGCTTTTGAGAAAAGAGCACTCTTCTACTCTTCTGTGTTTCCTATGTGGTCCGAACAGTGAGCTTGCTCAGAACAAAAGAACTGTGCTTCCTACACACAGGGGCCATATCTAGTTCAACTCTGCTTAGGAAACTGACAAGAACAGTAGCTCCGCTTCAGTCCAATACACTGTACTTCCTGGGAACAGATGCGAGTGCTATTTGCACTGTGTATGGAAATGGGAGCGTATTAGTGACTTTCCTTAACAGAAAACAAATCTTGCTCGTAGTACCAAAAACTGCATGTGATTCAACTCCATTTAGGACTGGGAAACAAACGCTAGCTCGACTTACAAGAAACACACTCTGCTTTTGAGAAAAGAGCAGTCTTCTATTCTACTGTGGTTCATATGGGGTCCGAACATTGAGCTTGCTCAGAACAAAAGAACTGTGCTTCCTCCACACACGGGCCATATCTAGTTCAATTCTGCTTAGAAAACTGAAAAGAACAGTAGCTCCTGTTCAGTCCAATACACTGTACATGCTGTGAACAGATGCCAGAGCTATTTGCCCTGTGTATGACAATGGGAGCGCAAGAGTGACTTTCCTTACCAGAAAACAACTCTTGGTCGTAGGACCAAAAACTTCATGTGATTCAACTCCATTTAGGACTGGGAAACAAACGCTAGCTCACCTTACAAAAAACACACTCTGCTTTTGAGAAAAGAGCACTCTTCTACTCTACTGTGTTTCCTATATTGCCAGAACAGGGGGCTTGCTCAGAACAAAAAAACTGAGCTTCATACAAATACTGCCATATCTAGTTCAATTCTGCTTAGAAAACTGAAAAGAACGGTAGCTTCTGTTCAGTCCAATACACTGTACATGCTGGGAACAGACGCCAGTGCTATTTGCCTTTGTATGACAATGGGAGCGCAATAGTGACTCTTATTACCAGAAAACAACTCTTGCTCGTAGGACAAGAAACTGCATGTGATTCAACTCCATTTATGACTGGGAAACAAACGCTAGCTCGCCTAACAAGAAACACACTCTGCTTTTGAGAAAAGAGCACTCTTATACTCGACTGTGTATCCTACGGGGTCCGAACAGTGAGCTTGCTCAGAACAAAAGAACTGTGCTTCCTACAAATACTGCCATATCTAGTTCAATTCTGCTTAGGAAACTGAAAAGAACAGTAGCTCCTGTTCAGTCCAATACACTGTACATGCTGGGAACAGCCGCCAGTGCTATTTGCCCTGTGTATGACAATGGGAGCTCAATAGTGACTCTTCTTACCAGAAAACAACTCTTGCTCGTCGGACAAGAATCTGCATGTGATTCAACTCCATTTAGGACTGGGAAACAAACGCTAGCTCGCCTAACAAGAAACACACTCTGCTTTTGAGAAAAGAGCACTCTTCTACTCGACTGTGTATCCTATGGGGTCCGAACAGTGAGCTTGCTCAGAACAAAAGAACTGTGCTTCCTACACACACGGGCCATATCTAGTTCAACTCTGCTTAGGAAACTGACAAGAACAGTAGCTCCTCTTCAGTCCAATACACTGTACTTGCTGGGAACAGATGCGAGTGCTATTTACACGGTGTATGGCAATGGGAGTGCAACAGTGACTTTATTACCAGAAAACAACTCTTGCTCGTAGGACCAAAAACTGCATGTGATTCAACTCCATTTAGGACTGGGAAACAAACGCTAGCTCGACTTACAAGAAACACACTCTGCTTTTGAGAAAAGAGAACTCTTCTACTCTACTGTGTTTCCTATGGGGTCCGAACAGTGAGCTTGCTCAGAACAAAAGAACTGTGCTTCCTACACACACTGACCATATGTAGTTCAACTCTGCTTAGGAAACTGACAAGAACAGTAGCTCCTCTTCAGTCCAATACACTGTACTTGCTGGGAACAGACGCCAGTGCTATTTGCACTGTGTATGGCAATAGGAGCACAATAGTGTCTCTTCTTATCAGAAAACAACTCTTGCTCATAGGACCAGAAACTGCATGGGATTCAACTCCATTTCTGACTGGGAAACAAACACTAGCTCGCCTTACAAGAAAGACACTCTGATTTTGGGAAAAGAGCACTCTTTTACTCTACTGTGTTTCCTATGGGGTCCGAATAGTGAGCTTGCTCAGAACAAAAGAACTGTGCTTCCTACACACAGGGGCCATATCTAGTTCAACTCTGCTTAGGAAAATAACAAGAACAGTAGCTCCGCTTCTGTCCAATACACTGTACTTGCTGGGAACAGAAGCGAGTGCTATTTGCACTGTGTATGGAAATGGGAGCGCAATAGTGACTTTATTACCAGAAAACAACTCTTGCTCGTAGGACCAAAAACTGGATGTGATTCAACTCCATTTAGGACTGGAAACAAACGCTATCTCGCCTTACACGAAACACACTCTGCTTTTGAGAAAAGAGCAGTCTTATACTCTACTGTGTTTCCTATGGGGTCCGAACAGTGAGCTTGCTCAGAACAAAAGAACTGTGCTTCCTACACACACGGGCCATATCTAGTTCAACTCTGCTTAGGAAACTGACAAGAACGGTAGCTCCTCTTCAGTCCAATACAGTGTACTAGCTGGGAACAGACGCGAGTGCTATTTGCCCTGTGTATGGCAATAGGAGCACAATAGTGACTCTACTTATCAGAAAACAACTATTACTCATAGGACAAGAAACTGCATGGGATTCAACTCCATTTCTGACTGGGAAACAAAAACTAGCTCACCTTACAAGAAAGACTCTCTGATTTTGAGAAAAGAGCACTCTTCTACTCTACTGTGTTTCCTATGGGGTCCAAATAGTGAGCTTGCTCAGAACAAAAGAACTGTGCTTCCTACAAACAGGGGCCATATCTAGTTCAACTCTGCTTAGGAAACTGACAAGAACAGTAGCTCCGCTTCAGTCCAATACACTGTAATTGCTGGGAACAGACGCGAGTGCAATTTGCACTGTGTATGGAAATGGGAGCACAATAGTGACTTTCCTTACCAGAAAACAACTCTTGATCGGAGGACCAAAAACTGCATGTGATTCAACTCCATTTAGGACTGGGAAACAAATGCTAGCGTGCCTTACAAGAAACACACTCTGCTTTTGAGAAAAGAGCATTCTTCTACTCTACTGTATTTCCAACGAGTCTGAACAGTGAGCTTGCTCAGAACAAAAGAACTGTGCTTCTTACACACGCGGGCGATATCTCGTTCATCTCTGCTTAGGAAATTGACAAGAACAGTAGCTCCACTTCAGTCCAATACACTGTACTTGCTGGAAACAGACGCGAGTGCCTTTTGCACTGTGTATGGAAATGGGAGCGCAATAGTGACTTTCCTTACCAGAAAAAACCTCTTGCTCGTAGGACCAGAAACTGCATGGGATTCAACTCCATTTCTGACTGGGAAACAAACACTAGCTCGCCTTACAAGAAACACACTCTGCTTTTGAGAAAAGAGCACTCTTCTACTCTACTGTGTTTCCTATGGAGTTCGAACAGTGAGCTTGCTCAGAACAAAAGAACTGTGCTTCCTACACACACGGGCCATATCTAGTTCAAATCTGCTTAGTAAACTGAAAAGACCGGTAGCTCCTGTTCAGTCCAATACACCGTACATGCTGGGAACAGACGCCAGTGCTATTTGCCCTGAGTATGACAATGGGAGCGCAATAGTGACTCTTCTTACCAGAAAACAACTCTTGCTCATTGGACAAGAATCTGCATGTGATTCAGCTCCATTTAGGCGTGGGAAACAAACGCTAGCTCGCCTAACAAGAAACACACTCTGCTTTTGAGAAAAGAGCACTCTTCTACTCTACTGTGTATCCTATGGGGTCCGAACAGTGAGCTTGCTCAGAACAAAAGAACTGTGCTTCCTACACACATGGGCCATATCTAGTTCAACTCTGCTTAGGAAACTGACAAGAACAGTAGCTCCGCTTCAGTGCAATACACTGTACTTGCTGGGAACAGATGCGAGTGCTATTTACAATGTGTATGGCAATGGGAGCGCAACAGTGACTTTATTACCAGAAAACAACTCTTGCTCGTCGGACAAGAATCTGCATGTGATTCAACTCCATTTAGGACTGGGAAACAAACGCTAGCTCGCCTAACAAGAAACACACTCTGCTTTTGAGAAAAGAGCACTCTTCTACTCGACTGTGTATCCTATGGGGTCCGAACAGTGAGCTTGCTCAGAACAAAAGAACTGTGCTTCCTACACACACGGGCCATATCTAGTTCAACTCTGCTTAGGAAACTGACAAGAACAGTAGCTCCTCTTCAGTCCAATACACTGTACTTGCTGGGAACAGATGCGAGTGCTATTTACACGGTGTATGGCAATGGGAGTGCAACAGTGACTTTATTACCAGAAAACAACTCTTGCTCGTAGGACCAAAAACTGCATGTGATTCAACTCCATTTAGGACTGGGAAACAAACGCTAGCTCGACTTACAAGAAACACACTCTGCTTTTGAGAAAAGAGAACTCTTCTACTCTACTGTGTTTCCTATGGGGTCCGAACAGTGAGCTTGCTCAGAACAAAAGAACTGTGCTTCCTACACACACTGACCATATGTAGTTCAACTCTGCTTAGGAAACTGACAAGAACAGTAGCTCCTCTTCAGTCCAATACACTGTACTTGCTGGGAACAGACGCCAGTGCTATTTGCACTGTGTATGGCAATAGGAGCACAATAGTGTCTCTTCTTATCAGAAAACAACTCTTGCTCATAGGACCAGAAACTGCATGGGATTCAACTCCATTTCTGACTGGGAAACAAACACTAGCTCGCCTTACAAGAAAGACACTCTGATTTTGGGAAAAGAGCACTCTTTTACTCTACTGTGTTTCCTATGGGGTCCGAATAGTGAGCTTGCTCAGAACAAAAGAACTGTGCTTCCTACACACAGGGGCCATATCTAGTTCAACTCTGCTTAGGAAAATAACAAGAACAGTAGCTCCGCTTCTGTCCAATACACTGTACTTGCTGGGAACAGAAGCGAGTGCTATTTGCACTGTGTTTGGAAATGGGAGCGCAATAGTGACTTTATTACCAGAAAACAACTCTTGCTCGTAGGACCAAAAACTGGATGTGATTCAACTCCATTTAGGACTGGAAACAAACGCTATCTCGCCTTACACGAAACACACTCTGCTTTTGAGAAAAGAGCAGTCTTATACTCTACTGTGTTTCCTATGGGGTCCGAACAGTGAGCTTGCTCAGAACAAAAGAACTGTGCTTCCTACACACACGGGCCATATCTAGTTCAACTCTGCTTAGGAAACTGACAAGAACGGTAGCTCCTCTTCAGTCCAATACAGTGTACTAGCTGGGAACAGACGCGAGTGCTATTTGCCCTGTGTATGGCAATAGGAGCACAATAGTGACTCTACTTATCAGAAAACAACTCTTACTCATAGGACAAGAAACTGCATGGGATTCAACTCCATTTCTGACTGGGAAACAAAAACTAGCTCACCTTACAAGAAAGACTCTCTGATTTTGAGAAAGGAGCACTCTTCTACTCTACTGTGTTTCCTATGGGGTCCAAATAGTGAGCTTGCTCAGAACAAAAGAACTGTGCTTCCTACACACATGGGCCATATCTAGTTCAACTCTGCTTAGGAAACTGACAAGAACAGTAGATCCTCTTCAGTCCAATACACTGTACTTGCTGGGAACAGACGCGAGTGCTATTTGCATTGTGTATGGAAATGGGAGCGCAATAGTGACTTTTTTTTTTACCAGAAAACAACTCTTGCTCGTAGGACCAGAAACTGCATGTGATTCAACTCCATTTAGGACTGGGAAACAAACGCTAGATCGCCTTACAAGAAAGACACTCTGATTTTGAGAAAAGAGCACTCTTCTACTCTACTGTGTTTCCTATGGGGTCCGAACAGTGAGCTTGCTCAGAACAAAAGAACTGTGATTCCTACACACATGGACCATATGTAGTTCAACTCTGCTTAGGAAACTGACAAGAACAGTAGCTCCTCTTCAGTCCAATACACTGTACTTGCTGGGAACAGACGCCAGTGCTATTTGCACTGTGTATGGCAATAGGAGCACAATAGTGTCTCTTCTTATCAGAAAACAACTCTTGCTCATAGGACCAGAAACTGCATGGGACTCAACTCCATTTCTGACTGGGAAACAAACACTAGCTCGCCTTACAAAAAAGACACTCTGATTTTTATAAAAGAGCACTCTTCTACTCTACTGTGTTTCCTATGGGGTCCGAATAGTGAGCTTGCTCAGAACAAAAGAACTGTGCTTCCTATACACAGGGGCCATATCTAGTTCAACTCTGCTTAGGAAACTGACAAGAACGGTAGCTCCTCTTCAGTCCAATACAGTGTACTAGCTGGGAACAGACGCGAGTGCTATTTGCTTGTGTATGGCAATAGGAGCACAATAGTGACTCTTCTTATCAGAAAACAACTCTTACTCATAGGACAAGAAACTGCATGGGATTCAACTCCATTTCTGACTGGGAAACAAACACTAGCTCGCCTTACAAGAAAGACTCTCTGATTTTGAGAAAAGAGCACTCTTCTACTCTACTGTGTTTCCTATGGGGTCCAAATAGTGAGCTTGCTCAGAACAAAAGAACTGTGCTTCCTACAAACAGGGGCCATATCTAGTTCAACTCTGCTTAGGAAACTGACAAGAACAGTAGCTCCGCTTCAGTCCAATACACTGTAATTGCTGGGAACAGACGCGAGTGCTATTTGCACTGTGTATGGAAATGGGAGCACAATAGTGACTTTCCTTACCAGAAAACAACTCTTGGTCGGAGGACCTAAAACTGCATGTGATTCAACTCCATTTAGGACTGGGAAACAAATGCTAGCTTGCCTTACAAGAAACATACTCTGCTTTTGAGAAAAGAGCATTCTTCTACTCTACTGTATTTCCTAGGGAGTCTGAACAGTGAGCTTGCTCAGAACAAAAGAACTGTGCTTCTTACACACGCGGGCGATATCTAGTTCATCTCTGCTTAGGAAATTGACAAGAACAGTAGCTCCGCTTCAGTCCAATACACTGTACTTGCTGGGAACAGACGCGAGTCCTATTTGTACTGTGTATAGAAATAGGAGCGCAATAGTGACTCTTCTTATCAGAAAACACCTCTTCCTCGTAGGAACAAAAACTGCATGGGATTCAACTCCATTTCTGACTGGGGAACAAACAGTAGCTCGCCTTACAAGAAACACACTGTGCTTTTGAGAAAAGAGCACTCTTCTACTCTTCTGTGTTTCCTATGTGGTCCGAACAGTGAGCTTGCTCAGAACAAAAGAACTGTGCTTCCTACACACAGGGGCCATATCTAGTTCAACTCTGCTTAGCAAACTGACAAGAACAGTAGCTCCTATTCAGTCCAATACACTGTACTTGCTGAGAACAGACGCGAGTGCTATTTGCACTGTGTATGGCAATAGGAGCACAATAGTGACTCCTCTTATCAGAAAATAACTCTTGCTCATAGGACCAGAAACTGAATGGGATTCAACTCCATTTCTGACTGGGAAACAAACACTAGCTCACCTTACAAGAAACACACTCTAACTTTGAGAAAAAAGCAGTCTTCTACTCTACTGTGTTTTCTATGGGTCCCGAACATTGAGCTTGCTCATAACAAAAGAACTGTGCTTCCTACACTCACGGGCCATATCTAGTTCAACTCTGCTTTGAAAACTCACAAGAACAGTAGCTCCTCTTCAGTCCAATACACTGTACATGCTGGGAACAGACGCCAGGGCTATTTGCCCTTTGTATGACAATGGGAGCACAATAGTGACTTTCCTTACCAGAGAACACCTCTTGCTCCTAGGACCAGAAACTGCATGGGATTCAACTCCATTTCTGACTGGGAAACAAACACTAGCTCGCCTTACAAGAAACACACTCTGCTTTTGAGAAAAGAGCACTCTTCTACTCTACTGTGTTTCCTATGGGGTCCGAACAGTGAGCTTTCTCAGAACAAAAGAACTGTGCTTCCTACACACACGGGCCATATCTAGTTCAACTCTGCTTAGGAAACTGACAAAAACAGTAGCTCTGCTTCAGTCCAATACACTGTACTTGCTGGGAACAGATGCGAGTGCTATTTGCACTGTGTATGGCAATGGGAGCGCAATAGTGACTTTATTACCAGAAAACAACTCTTGCTCGTAGGACCAGAAACTGCATGTGATTCAACTCCATTTAGGACTGGGAAACAAACGGTAGCTCGCCTTACAAGAAACACACTCTGCTTTTGAGAAAAGAGCACTCTTCTACTCTACTGTGTTTACTATAGGGCCAGAAGAGTGAGCTTGCTCAGAACAAAAGAACTGTGATTCCTACAAATACTGCCATATCTAGTTCAATTCTGCTTAGGAAACTGAAAAGAACAGTAGCTCCTGTTCAGTCCAATACACTGTACATGCTGTGAACAGATGCCAGAGCTATTTGCCCTGTGTATGACAATGGGAGCGCAATAGTGACTTTCCTTACCAGAAAACAACTCTTGGTCGTAGGACCAAAAACTGCATGTGATTCAACTCCATTTAGGACTGGGAAACAAACGCTAGCTCGCCTTACAAGAAACACACTCTGCTTTTGAGAAAAGAGCAGTCTTCTATTCTACTGTGGTTCATATGGGGTCCGAACATTGAGCTTGCTCAGAACAAAAGAACTGGGCTTCCTACACACATGGTTCATATCTAGTTCAACTCTGCTTAGGAAACTGACAAGAACAGTAGCTCCTCTTCAGTCCAATACACTGTACTTGCTGGGAACAGACGTGAGTGCTATTTGCACAGTGTATGGCAAAGGGAGCACAATAGTGACTTTGCTTACGAGTAAAAAACTCTTGCTCGTAGGACCAAAAACTTCATGTGATTCAACTCCATTTCTGACTGGGAAACAAACGCTAGCTCGTCTTACAAGAAACACACTCTGCTTTTGAGAAAAGAGCACTCTTCTATTTCACTGTGGTTCATATGGTGTCCGAACAGTGAGCTTGCTGAGAACAAAGAACTGTGCTTCCTACACACATGGGCCATATCTAGTCCAACTCTGCTTAGGAAAGTGACAAGAACAGTAGCTCCTCTTCAGTCAATACACTGTACTTGCTGGGAACAGACGCGAATGCTATTTGCACTGTGTATGGCAAAGGGAGCGCAATAGTGACTTTCCTTACCAGAAAACATCTCTTGCTCGTAGGACCAAAAACTGCATGTGATTCAACTCCATTTAGGACTGGGAAACAAACGCTAGCTCGCCTTACAAGAAACACACACTGCTTTTGAGAAAATAGCAGTCTTCTACTCTACTGTGTTTCCTATAGGGCCAGAACAGTGAGCTTGCTCAGAACAAAAGAACTGTGCTTCATACAAATACGGCCATATCTAGTTCAATTCTGCTTAGGAAACTGAAAAGAACAGTAGATCCTCTTCAGTCCAATACACTGTACATGCTGGGAACAGACGCCAGTGCTATTTGCCCTGTGTATGACAATGTGAGCACAATAGTTACTCTTCTTACCAGAAAACAACTCTTGCTCGTAGGACAATAAACTGCATGTGTTTCAACTCCATTTAGGACTGGGAAACAAACGCTAGCTCGCCTTACAAGAAACACACTCTGCTTTTGAGAAAAGAGCACTCTTCTACTCGACTGTTTTTCCTATGGTGTCCGAACAGTTAGCTTGCTCAGAAAAAAAGAACTGTGCTTTCTACACACAGGGGCCATATCTAGTTCAACTCTGCTTAGGAAACTGACAAGAACAGTAGCTCCGCTTCAGTCCAATACACTCTACTTCCTCGGAACAGATGCGAGTGCTATTTGCACTGTGTATGGAAATGGGAAGGCAATAGTGACTTTCCTACCAGAAAACAACTCTTGCTTGTAGGACCAGAAACTGCATGGGATTCAACTCCATTTAGGACTGGGAAACAAACGCTAGCTCGCCTTACAAGAAACACACTCTGCTTTTGAGAAAAGAGCACTCTTCTACTCTACTGTGTTTCCTATAGGGCCAGAACAGTGAGTTTGCTCAGAACAAAAGAACTGTGCTTCCCACAAATACGGCCATATCTAGTTCAATTCTGCTTAGGAAACTGACAAGAACAGTAGATCCTCTTCAGTCCAATACACTGTACATGCTGGGAACAGACGCCAGTGCTATTTGCCCTGTGTCTGACAATGGGAACGCAATAGTGACATTCCTTACCAGAAAACAACTCTTGCTCGTAGGACCAAAAACAGGATGTGATTCAACTCCATTTAGGACTGGGAAACAAACGCTAGCTTGCCTTACAAGAAACACACTCTGCTTTTGAGAAAAGAGCACTCTTCTGCTCTACTGTGTTTCCTATGGGGTCCGAACAGTGAGCTTGCTCAGAACAAAAGAACTGTGCTTCTTACACACACGGGCCATATCTAGTTCAACTCTCCTTAGGAAACTGACAAGAACGGTAGCTCCTGTTCAGTCCAATACACTGTACTAGCTGGGAACAGACGCGAGTCCTATTTGTACTGTGTATAGAAATAGGAGCGCAATAGTGACTCTTCTTATCAGAAAACACCTCTTCCTCGTAGGAACAAAAACTGCATGGGATTCAACTCCATTTCTGACTGGGGAACAAACACTAGCTCGCCTTACAAGAAACACACTCTGCTTTTGAGAAAAGAGCACTCTTCTACTCTTCTGTGTTTCCTATGTGGTCCGAACAGTGAGCTTGCTCAGAACAAAAGAACTGTGCTTCCTACACACAGGGGCCATATCTAGTTCAACTCTGCTTAGGAAACTGACAAGAACAGTAGCTCCGCTTCAGTCCAATACACTGTACTTCCTGGGAACAGATGCGAGTGCTATTTGCACTGTGTATGGAAATGGGAGCGTATTAGTGACTTTCCTTAACAGAAAACAAATCTTGCTCGTAGTACCAAAAACTGCATGTGATTCAACTCCATTTAGGACTGGGAAACAAACGCTAGCTCGACTTACAAGAAACACACTCTGCTTTTGAGAAAAGAGCAGTCTTCTATTCTACTGTGGTTCATATGGGGTCCGAACATTGAGCTTGCTCAGAACAAAAGAACTGTGCTTCCTCCACACACGGGCCATATCTAGTTCAATTCTGCTTAGGAAACTGAAAAGAACAGTAGCTCCTGTTCAGTCCAATACACTGTACATGCTGTGAACAGATGCCAGAGCTATTTGCCCTGTATATGACAATGGGAGCGCAAGAGTGACTTTCCTTACCAGAAAACAACTCTTGGTCGTAGGACCAAAAACTTCATGTGATTCAACTCCATTTAGGACTGGGAAACAAACGCTAGCTCACCTTACAAAAAACACACTCTGCTTTTGAGAAAAGAGCACTCTTCTACTCTACTGTGTTTCCTATATTGCCAGAACAGGGGGCTTGCTCAGAACAAAAAAACTGAGCTTCATACAAATACTGCCATATCTAGTTCAATTCTGCTTAGAAAACTGAAAAGAACGGTAGCTTCTGTTCAGTCCAATACACTGTACATGCTGGGAACAGACGCCAGTGCTATTTGCCTTTGTATGACAATGGGAGCGCAATAGTGACTCTTATTACCAGAAAACAACTCTTGCTCGTAGGACAAGAAACTGCATGTGATTCAACTCCATTTATGACTGGGAAACAAACGCTAGCTCGCCTAACAAGAAACACACTCTGCTTTTGAGAAAAGAGCACTCTTATACTCGACTGTGTATCCTACGGGGTCCGAACAGTGAGCTTGCTCAGAACAAAAGAACTGTGCTTCCTACAAATACTGCCATATCTAGTTCAATTCTGCTTAGGAAACTGAAAAGAACAGTAGCTCCTGTTCAGTCCAATACACTGTACATGCTGGGAACAGCCGCCAGTGCTATTTGCCCTGTGTATGACAATGGGAGCTCAATAGTGACTCTTCTTACCAGAAAACAACTCTTGCTCGTCGGACAAGAATCTGCATGTGATTCAACTCCATTTAGGACTGGGAAACAAACGCTAGCTCGCCTAACAAGAAACACACTCTGCTTTTGAGAAAAGAGCACTCTTCTACTCGACTGTGTATCCTATGGGGTCCGAACAGTGAGCTTGCTCAGAACAAAAGAACTGTGCTTCCTACACACACGGGCCATATCTAGTTCAACTCTGCTTAGGAAACTGACAAGAACAGTAGCTCCTCTTCAGTCCAATACACTGTACTTGCTGGGAACAGATGCGAGTGCTATTTACACGGTGTATGGCAATGGGAGTGCAACAGTGACTTTATTACCAGAAAACAACTCTTGCTCGTAGGACCAAAAACTGCATGTGATTCAACTCCATTTAGGACTGGGAAACAAACGCTAGCTCGACTTACAAGAAACACACTCTGCTTTTGAGAAAAGAGAACTCTTCTACTCTACTGTGTTTCCTATGGGGTCCGAACAGTGAGCTTGCTCAGAACAAAAGAACTGTGCTTCCTACACACACTGACCATATGTAGTTCAACTCTGCTTAGGAAACTGACAAGAACAGTAGCTCCTCTTCAGTCCAATACACTGTACTTGCTGGGAACAGACGCCAGTGCTATTTGCACTGTGTATGGCAATAGGAGCACAATAGTGTCTCTTCTTATCAGAAAACAACTCTTGCTCATAGGACCAGAAACTGCATGGGATTCAACTCCATTTCTGACTGGGAAACAAACACTAGCTCGCCTTACAAGAAAGACACTCTGATTTTGGGAAAAGAGCACTCTTTTACTCTACTGTGTTTCCTATGGGTTCCGAATAGTGAGCTTGCTCAGAACAAAAGAACTGTGCTTCCTACACACAGGGGCCATATCTAGTTCAACTCTGCTTAGGAAAATAACAAGAACAGTAGCTCCGCTTCTGTCCAATACACTGTACTTGCTGGGAACAGAAGCGAGTGCTATTTGCACTGTGTATGGAAATGGGAGCGCAATAGTGACTTTATTACCAGAAAACAGCTCTTGCTCGTAGGACCAAAAACTGGATGTGATTCAACTCCATTTAGGACTGGAAACAAACGCTATCTCGCCTTACACGAAACACACTCTGCTTTTGAGAAAAGAGCAGTCTTATACTCTACTGTGTTTCCTATGGGGTCCGAACAGTGAGCTTGCTCAGAACAAAAGAACTGTGCTTCCTACACACACGGGCCATATCTAGTTCAACTCTGCTTAGGAAACTGACAAGAACGGTAGCTCCTCTTCAGTCCAATACAGTGTACTAGCTGGGAACAGACGCGAGTGCTATTTGCCCTGTGTATGGCAATAGGAGCACAATAGTGACTCTACTTATCAGAAAACAACTCTTACTCATAGGACAAGAAACTGCATGGGATTCAACTCCATTTCTGACTGGGAAACAAAAACTAGCTCACCTTACAAGAAAGACTCTCTGATTTTGAGAAAAGAGCACTCTTCTACTCTACTGTGTTTCCTATGGGGTCCAAATAGTGAGCTTGCTCAGAACAAAAGAACTGTGCTTCCTACAAACAGGGGCCATATCTAGTTCAACTCTGCTTAGGAAACTGACAAGAACAGTAGCTCCGCTTCAGTCCAATACACTGTACATGCTGGGAACAGACGCCAGTGCTATTTGCCCTGTGTCTGACAATGGGAGCGCAATAGTGACATTCCTTACCAGAAAACAACTCTTGCTCGTAGGACCAAAAACAGGATGTGATTCAACTCCATTTAGGACTGGGAAACAAACGCTAGCTTGCCTTACAAGAAACACACTCTGCTTTTGAGAAAAGAGCACTCTTCTGCTCTACTGTGTTTCCTATGGGGTCCGAACAGTGAGCTTGCTCAGAACAAAAGAACTGTGCTTCTTACACACACGGGCCATATCTAGTTCAACTCTCCTTAGGAAACTGACAAGAACGGTAGCTCCTGTTCAGTCCAATACACTGTACTAGCTGGGAACAGACGCGAGTCCTATTTGTACTGTGTATAGAAATAGGAGCGCAATAGTGACTCTTCTTATCAGAAAACACCTCTTCCTCGTAGGAACAAAAACTGCATGGGATTCAACTCCATTTCTGACTGGGGAACAAACACTAGCTCGCCTTACAAGAAACACACTCTGCTTTTGAGAAAAGAGCACTCTTCTACTCTTCTGTGTTTCCTATGTGGTCCGAACAGTGAGCTTGCTCAGAACAAAAGAACTGTGCTTCCTACACACAGGGGCCATATCTAGTTCAACTCTGCTTAGGAAACTGACAAGAACAGTAGCTCCGCTTCAGTCCAATACACTGTACTTCCTGGGAACAGATGCGAGTGCTATTTGCACTGTGTATGGAAATGGGAGCGTATTAGTGACTTTCCTTAACAGAAAACAAATCTTGCTCGTAGTACCAAAAACTGCATGTGATTCAACTCCATTTAGGACTGGGAAACAAACGCTAGCTCGACTTACAAGAAACACACTCTGCTTTTGAGAAAAGAGCAGTCTTCTATTCTACTGTGGTTCATATGGGGTCCGAACATTGAGCTTGCTCAGAACAAAAGAACTGTGCTTCCTCCACACACGGGCCATATCTAGTTCAATTCTGCTTAGAAAACTGAAAAGAACAGTAGCTCCTGTTCAGTCCAATACACTGTACATGCTGTGAACAGATGCCAGAGCTATTTGCCCTGTGTATGACAATGGGAGCGCAAGAGTGACTTTCCTTACCAGAAAACAACTCTTGGTCGTAGGACCAAAAACTTCATGTGATTCAACTCCATTTAGGACTGGGAAACAAACGCTAGCTCACCTTACAAAAAACACACTCTGCTTTTGAGAAAAGAGCACTCTTCTACTCTACTGTGTTTCCTATATTGCCAGAACAGGGGGCTTGCTCAGAACAAAAAAACTGAGCTTCATACAAATACTGCCATATCTAGTTCAATTCTGCTTAGAAAACTGAAAAGAACGGTAGCTTCTGTTCAGTCCAATACACTGTACATGCTGGGAACAGACGCCAGTGCTATTTGCCTTTGTATGACAATGGGAGCGCAATAGTGACTCTTATTACCAGAAAACAACTCTTGATCGTAGGACAAGAAACTGCATGTGATTCAACTCCATTTATGACTGGGAAACAAACGCTAGCTCGCCTAACAAGAAACACACTCTGCTTTTGAGAAAAGAGCACTCTTATACTCGACTGTGTATCCTACGGGGTCCGAACAGTGAGATTGCTCAGAACAAAAGAACTGTGCTTCCTACAAATACTGCCATATCTAGTTCAATTCTGCTTAGGAAACTGAAAAGAACAGTAGCTCCTGTTCAGTCCAATACACTGTACATGCTGGGAACAGCCGCCAGTGCTATTTGCCCTGTGTATGACAATGGGAGCTCAATAGTGACTCTTCTTACCAGAAAACAACTCTTGCTCGTCGGACAAGAATCTGCATGTGATTCAACTCCATTTAGGACTGGGAAACAAACGCTAGCTCGCCTAACAAGAAACACACTCTGCTTTTGAGAAAAGAGCACTCTTCTACTCGACTGTGTATCCTATGGGGTCCGAACAGTGAGCTTGCTCAGAACAAAAGAACTGTGCTTCCTACACACACGGGCCATATCTAGTTCAACTCTGCTTAGGAAACTGACAAGAACAGTAGCTCCTCTTCAGTCCAATACACTGTACTTGCTGGGAACAGATGCGAGTGCTATTTACACGGTGTATGGCAATGGGAGTGCAACAGTGACTTTATTACCAGAAAACAACTCTTGCTCGTAGGACCAAAAACTGCATGTGATTCAACTCCATTTAGGACTGGGAAACAAACGCTAGCTCGACTTACAAGAAACACACTCTGCTTTTGAGAAAAGAGAACTCTTCTACTCTACTGTGTTTCCTATGGGGTCCGAACAGTGAGCTTGCTCAGAACAAAAGAACTGTGCTTCCTACACACACTGACCATATGTAGTTCAACTCTGCTTAGGAAACTGACAAGAACAGTAGCTCCTCTTCAGTCCAATACACTGTACTTGCTGGGAACAGACGCCAGTGCTATTTGCACTGTGTATGGCAATAGGAGCACAATAGTGTCTCTTCTTATCAGAAAACAACTCTTGCTCATAGGACCAGAAACTGCATGGGATTCAACTCCATTTCTGACTGGGAAACAAACACTAGCTCGCCTTACAAGAAAGACACTCTGATTTTGGGAAAAGAGCACTCTTTTACTCTACTGTGTTTCCTATGGGGTCCGAATAGTGAGCTTGCTCAGAACAAAAGAACTGTGCTTCCTACACACAGGGGCCATATCTAGTTCAACTCTGCTTAGGAAAATAACAAGAACAGTAGCTCCGCTTCTGTCCAATACACTGTACTTGCTGGGAACAGAAGCGAGTGCTATTTGCACTGTGTATGGAAATGGGAGCGCAATAGTGACTTTATTACCAGAAAACAACTCTTGCTCGTAGGACCAAAAACTGGATGTGATTCAACTCCATTTAGGACTGGAAACAAACGCTATCTCGCCTTACACGAAACACACTCTGCTTTTGAGAAAAGAGCAGTCTTATACTCTACTGTGTTTCCTATGGGGTCCGAACAGTGAGCTTGCTCAGAACAAAAGAACTGTGCTTCCTACACACACGGGCCATATCTAGTTCAACTCTGCTTAGGAAACTGACAAGAACGGTAGCTCCTCTTCAGTCCAATACAGTGTACTAGCTGGGAACAGACGCGAGTGCTATTTGCCCTGTGTATGGCAATAGGAGCACAATAGTGACTCTACTTATCAGAAAACAACTATTACTCATAGGACAAGAAACTGCATGGGATTCAACTCCATTTCTGACTGGGAAACAAAAACTAGCTCACCTTACAAGAAAGACTCTCTGATTTTGAGAAAAGAGCACTCTTCTACTCTACTGTGTTTCCTATGGGGTCCAAATAGTGAGCTTGCTCAGAACAAAAGAACTGTGCTTCCTACAAACAGGGGCCATATCTAGTTCAACTCTGCTTAGGAAACTGACAAGAACAGTAGCTCCGCTTCAGTCCAATACACTGTAATTGCTGGGAACAGACGCGAGTGCTATTTGCACTGTGTATGGAAATGGGAGCACAATAGTGACTTTCCTTACCAGAAAACAACTCTTGATCGGAGGACCAAAAACTGCATGTGATTCAACTCCATTTAGGACTGGGAAACAAATGCTAGCGTGCCTTACAAGAAACACACTCTGCTTTTGAGAAAAGAGCATTCTTCTACTCTACTGTATTTCCAACGAGTCTGAACAGTGAGCTTGCTCAGAACAAAAGAACTGTGCTTCTTACACACGCGGGCGATATCTCGTTCATCTCTGCTTAGGAAATTGACAAGAACAGTAGCTCCACTTCAGTCCAATACACTGTACTTGCTGGAAACAGACGCGAGTGCCTTTTGCACTGTGTATGGAAATGGGAGCGCAATAGTGACTTTCCTTACCAGAAAAAACCTCTTGCTCGTAGGACCAGAAACTGCATGGGATTCAACTCCATTTCTGACTGGGAAACAAACACTAGCTCGCCTTACAAGAAACACACTCTGCTTTTGAGAAAAGAGCACTCTTCTACTCTACTGTGTTTCCTATGGAGTTCGAACAGTGAGCTTGCTCAGAACAAAAGAACTGTGCTTCCTACACACACGGGCCATATCTAGTTCAAATCTGCTTAGTAAACTGAAAAGACCGGTAGCTCCTGTTCAGTCCAATACACCGTACATGCTGGGAACAGACGCCAGTGCTATTTGCCCTGAGTATGACAATGGGAGCACAATAGTGACTCTTCTTACCAGAAAACAACTCTTGCTCATTGGACAAGAATCTGCATGTGATTCAGCTCCATTTAGGCGTGGGAAACAAACGCTAGCTCGCCTAACAAGAAACACACTCTGCTTTTGAGAAAAGAGCACTCTTCTACTCTACTGTGTATCCTATGGGGTCCGAACAGTGAGCTTGCTCAGAACAAAAGAACTGTGCTTCCTACACACATGGGCCATATCTAGTTCAACTCTGCTTAGGAAACTGACAAGAACAGTAGCTCCGCTTCAGTGCAATACACTGTACTTGCTGGGAACAGATGCGAGTGCTATTTACAATGTGTATGGCAATGGGAGCGCAACAGTGACTTTATTACCAGAAAACAACTCTTGCTCGTCGGACAAGAATCTGCATGTGATTCAACTCCATTTAGGACTGGGAAACAAACGCTAGCTCGCCTAACAAGAAACACACTCTGCTTTTGAGAAAAGAGCACTCTTCTACTCGACTGTGTATCCTATGGGGTCCGAACAGTGAGCTTGCTCAGAACAAAAGAACTGTGCTTCCTACACACACGGGCCATATCTAGTTCAACTCTGCTTAGGAAACTGACAAGAACAGTAGCTCCTCTTCAGTCCAATACACTGTACTTGCTGGGAACAGATGCGAGTGCTATTTACACGGTGTATGGCAATGGGAGTGCAACAGTGACTTTATTACCAGAAAACAACTCTTGCTCGTAGGACCAAAAACTGCATGTGATTCAACTCCATTTAGGACTGGGAAACAAACGCTAGCTCGACTTACAAGAAACACACTCTGCTTTTGAGAAAAGAGAACTCTTCTACTCTACTGTGTTTCCTATGGGGTCCGAACAGTGAGCTTGCTCAGAACAAAAGAACTGTGCTTCCTACACACACTGACCATATGTAGTTCAACTCTGCTTAGGAAACTGACAAGAACAGTAGCTCCTCTTCAGTCCAATACACTGTACTTGCTGGGAACAGACGCCAGTGCTATTTGCACTGTGTATGGCAATAGGAGCACAATAGTGTCTCTTCTTATCAGAAAACAACTCTTGCTCATAGGACCAGAAACTGCATGGGATTCAACTCCATTTCTGACTGGGAAACAAACACTAGCTCGCCTTACAAGAAAGACACTCTGATTTTGGGAAAAGAGCACTCTTTTACTCTACTGTGTTTCCTATGGGGTCCGAATAGTGAGCTTGCTCAGAACAAAAGAACTGTGCTTCCTACACACAGGGGCCATATCTAGTTCAACTCTGCTTAGGAAAATAACAAGAACAGTAGCTCCGCTTCTGTCCAATACACTGTACTTGCTGGGAACAGAAGCGAGTGCTATTTGCACTGTGTATGGAAATGGGAGCGCAATAGTGACTTTATTACCAGAAAACAACTCTTGCTCGTAGGACCAAAAACTGGATGTGATTCAACTCCATTTAGGACTGGAAACAAACGCTATCTCGCCTTACACGAAACACACTCTGCTTTTGAGAAAAGAGCAGTCTTATACTCTACTGTGTTTCCTATGGGGTCCGAACAGTGAGCTTGCTCAGAACAAAAGAACTGTGCTTCCTACACACACGGGCCATATCTAGTTCAACTCTGCTTAGGAAACTGACAAGAACGGTAGCTCCTCTTCAGTCCAATACAGTGTACTAGCTGGGAACAGACGCGAGTGCTATTTGCCCTGTGTATGGCAATAGGAGCACAATAGTGACTCTACTTATCAGAAAACAACTCTTACTCATAGGACAAGAAACTGCATGGGATTCAACTCCATTTCTGACTGGGAAACAAAAACTAGCTCACCTTACAAGAAAGACTCTCTGATTTTGAGAAAGGAGCACTCTTCTACTCTACTGTGTTTCCTATGGGGTCCAAATAGTGAGCTTGCTCAGAACAAAAGAACTGTGCTTCCTACACACATGGGCCATATCTAGTTCAACTCTGCTTAGGAAACTGACAAGAACAGTAGATCCTCTTCAGTCCAATACACTGTACTTGCTGGGAACAGACGCGAGTGCTATTTGCATTGTGTATGGAAATGGGAGCGCAATAGTGACTTTTTTTTTTACCAGAAAACAACTCTTGCTCGTAGGACCAGAAACTGCATGTGATTCAACTCCATTTAGGACTGGGAAACAAACGCTAGATCGCCTTACAAGAAAGACACTCTGATTTTGAGAAAAGAGCACTCTTCTACTCTACTGTGTTTCCTATGGGGTCCGAACAGTGAGCTTGCTCAGAACAAAAGAACTGTGATTCCTACACACATGGACCATATGTAGTTCAACTCTGCTTAGGAAACTGACAAGAACAGTAGCTCCTCTTCAGTCCAATACACTGTACTTGCTGGGAACAGACGCCAGTGCTATTTGCACTGTGTATGGCAATAGGAGCACAATAGTGTCTCTTCTTATCAGAAAACAACTCTTGCTCATAGGACGAGAAACTGCATGGGACTCAACTCCATTTCTGACTGGGAAACAAACACTAGCTCGCCTTACAAAAAAGACACTCTGATTTTTATAAAAGAGCACTCTTGTACTCTACTGTGTTTCCTATGGGGTCCGAATAGTGAGCTTGCTCAGAACAAAAGAACTGTGCTTCCTATACACAGGGGCCATATCTAGTTCAACTCTGCTTAGGAAACTGACAAGAACGGTAGCTCCTCTTCAGTCCAATACAGTGTACTAGCTGGGAACAGACGCGAGTGCTATTTGCTTGTGTATGGCAATAGGAGCACAATAGTGACTCTTCTTATCAGAAAACAACTCTTACTCATAGGACAAGAAACTGCATGGGATTCAACTCCATTTCTGACTGGGAAACAAACACTAGCTCGCCTTACAAGAAAGACTCTCTGATTTTGAGAAAAGAGCACTCTTCTACTCTACTGTGTTTCCTATGGGGTCCAAATAGTGAGCTTGCTCAGAACAAAAGAACTGTGCTTCCTACAAACAGGGGCCATATCTAGTTCAACTCTGCTTAGGAAACTGACAAGAACAGTAGCTCCGCTTCAGTCCAATACACTGTAATTGCTGGGAACAGACGTGAGTGCTATTTGCACTGTGTATGGAAATGGGAGCACAATAGTGACTTTCCTTACCAGAAAACAACTCTTGGTCGGAGGACCTAAAACTGCATGTGATTCAACTCCATTTAGGACTGGGAAACAAATGCTAGCTTGCCTTACAAGAAACATACTCTGCTTTTGAGAAAAGAGCATTCTTCTACTCTACTGTATTTCCTAGGGAGTCTGAACAGTGAGCTTGCTCAGAACAAAAGAACTGTGCTTCTTACACACGCGGGCGATATCTAGTTCATCTCTGCTTAGGAAATTGACAAGAACAGTAGCTCCGCTTCAGTCCAATACACTGTACTTGCTGGGAACAGACGCGAGTGCTATTTGCACTGTGTATGGAAATGGGAGCACAATAGTGACTTTCCTTACCAGAAAACACCTCTTGCTCGTAGGACCAGAAACTGCATGGGATTCAACTCCATTTAGGACTGGAAAACAAACGCTAGCTCTCCTTACAAGAAACACACTCTGCTTTTGTGAAAAGAGCACTCTTCTACTCTACTGTGTTTCCCATAGGGCCAGAACAGTGAGTTTGCTCAGAACAAAAGAACTGTGCTTCCTACAAATACGGCTATATCTAGTAAAATTCTGCTTAGGAAACTGACAAGAACAGTAGATCCTCTGCAGTCCAATACACTGTATATGCTGGGAACAGACGCAGGTGCTATTTGCCCTGTGTATGACAATGGGAGCTCAATAGTGACTCTTCTTACAAGAAAACAACTCTTGCTTGTAGGACAAGAAACTGCATGTGATTCATCTCCATTTAGGACTGGGAAACAAACGCTAGCTCTCCTTACAAGAAACACACTCTGCTTTTGAGAAAAGAGCACTCTTCTACTCTACTGTGTTTCCTATGGGGTCCAAACAGTGAGCTTGCTCAGAACAAAAGAACTGTGATTCCTACACACATGGACCATATGTAGTTCAACCCTGCTTAGGAAACTGACAAGAACAGTAGCTCCTCTTCAGTCCAATACACTGTACTTGCTAGGAACAGACGCCAGTGCTATTTGCACTGTGTATGGCAATAGGAGCACAATAGTGTCTCTTCTTATCAGAAAACAACTCTTGCTCATAGGACCAGAAACTGCATGGGATTCAACTACATTTCTGACTGGGAAACAAACACTAGCTCGCCTTACAAGAAAGACACTCTGATTTTGAGAAAAGAGCACTCTTCTACTCTACTGTGTTTCCTATGGGTTCCGAATAGTGAGCTTGCTCAGAACAAAAGAACTGTGCTTCCTACACACAGGGGCCATATCTAGTTCAACTCTGCTTAGGAAACTGACAAGAACAGTAGCTACGCTTCAGTCCAATACACTGTACTTGCTGGGAACAGACGCGAGTGATATTTGCACTGTGTATGGAAATGGGAGCGCAATAGTGACTTTCTTTACCAGAAAACAACTCTTGCTCGTAGGACCAGAAACTGCATGGATTCAACTCCATTTCTAACTGGGAAACAAACACTAGCTCGCCTTACAAGAAAGACTCTCTGATTTTGAGAAAAGAGCACTCTTCTACACTACTGTGCTTCCTATGGGGTCCAAATAGTGAGCTTGCTCAGAACAAAAGAACTGTGCTTCCTACACACAGGGGCCATATCTAGTTCAACCCTGCTTAGGAAACTGACAAGAACAGTAGCTCCGCTTCAGTCCAATACACTGTAATTGCTGGGAACAGATGCGAGTGCTATTTGCACTGTGTATGGAAATTGGAGCACAATAGTGACTTTCCTTACCAGAAAACAACTCTTGGTCGGAGGACCAAAAACTGCATGTGATTCAACTCCATTTAGGACTGGGAAACAAATGCTAGCTTGCCTTACAAGAAACACACTCTGCTTTTGAGAAAAGAGCATTCTTCTACTCTACTGTATTTCCTAGGGAGTCTGAACAGTGAGCTTGCTCAGAACAAAAGAACTGTGCTTCTTACACACGCGGGCGATATCTAGTTCATCTCTGCTTAGGAAACTGACAGGAACAGTAGCTCTGCTTCAGTCCAATACACTGTACTTGCAGGGAACAGACACGAGTGCTATTTGCACTGTGTATGGAAATGGGAGCACAATAGTGACTTTCATTACCAGAAAACACCTCTTGCTCGTAGGACCAGAAACTGCAAGGGATTCAACTCCATTTCTGACTGGGAAACAAACACTAGCTCGCCTTACAAGAAACACACTCTGCTTTTGAGAAAAGACCACTCTTCTACTCTACTGTGTTTCCTATGGAGTTCGAACAGTGAGCTTGCTCAGAATAAAAGAACTGTGCTTCCTACAGACATGGGCCATATCTAGTTCAAATCTGCCTAGGAAACTGACAAGAACAGTAGCTCCGCTTCAGTCCAATACACTGTACTTGCTGGGAACAGATGCGAGTGCTATTTACACTGTGTATTGCAATGGGAGCGCAATAGTGACTTTATTACCAGAAAACAACTCTTGCTCATAGGACCAAAAACTGCATGTGATTCAACTCCATTTAGGACTGGGAAACAAACGCTAGCTCGCCTTACAAGAAACACACTCTGCTTTTGAGAAAAGAGCACTCTTCTACTCTACTGTGTTTCATATAGGGCCAGAAGAGTGAGCTTGCTCAGAACAAAAGAACTGTGCTTCCTACAAATACTGCCATATCTAGTTCAATTCTGCTTAGGAAACTGAAAAGAACAGTAGCTCCTGTTCAGTCCAATACACTGTACATGGTGGGAACAGACGCCAGTATTATTTGCCCTGTGTATGACAATGGGAGCGCAATAGTGACTCTTCTTACCAGAAAACAACTCTTGCTCGTCGGACAAGAATCTGCATGTGATTCAACTCCATTTAGGACTTGGAAACAAACGCTAGCTCGCCTAACAAGAAACACACTCTGCTTTTGAGAAAAGAGCAGTCTTCTACTCTTCTGTGTATCCTATGGGGTCCGAACAGTGAGCTTGCTCAGAACAAAAGAACTGTGCTTCCTACACACACGGGCCATATCTAGTTCAACTCTGCTTAGGAAACTGACAAGAACGGTAGCTCCTCTTCAGTCCAATACACTGTACTAGCTGGAAACAGACACGAGTGTTATTTGCACCGTGTATGGCAATAGGAGCACAATAGTGACTCTTCATATCAGAAAACAACACTTACTCATAGGACAAGAAACTGCATGGCATTCAACTCCATTTCTGACTGGGAAACAAACACTAGCTCGCCTTACAAGAAAGACTCTCTGATTTTGAGAAAAGAGCACTCTTCTACTCTACTGTGTTTCCTATGGGGTCCAAATAGTGAGCTTGCTCAGATCAAAAGAACTGTGCTTCCTACACACAGGGGCCATATCTAGTTCAACTCTGCTTAGGAAACTGACAAGAACAGTAGCTCTGCTTCAGTCCAATACACTGTAATTGCTGGGAACAGACGCGAGTGCTATTTGCACTGTGTATGGAAATGGGAGCACAATAGTGACTTTCCTTACCAGAAAACGACTCTTGGTGAGAGGACCAAAAACTGCATGTGATTCAACTCCATTTAGGACTGGGATACAATGCTAGCTTGCCTTACAAGAAACACACTCTGCTTTTGAGAAAAGAGAATTCTTCTACTCTACTGTATTTCCTAGGGAGTCTGAACAGTGAGCTTGCTCAGAACAAAAGAACTGTGCTTCTTACACATGCAGGCCATATCTAGTTCATCTCTGCTTAGGAAACTGACAAGAACAGTAGCTCCGCTTCAGTCCAATACACTGTACTTGCTGGGAACAGACGCGAGTGCTATTTGCACTGTGTATGGTAATGGGAGCGCAATAGTGACTTTCCTTACCAGAAAACACCTCTTGCTCGTAGGACCAGAAACTGCATGGGATTCAACTCCATTTCTGACTGGGAAACAAACACTAGCTCGCCTTACAAGAAACACACTCTGCTTTTGAGAAAAGAGCACTCTTCTACTCTACTGTGTTTCTTATAGGGCCAGAAGAGTGAGCTTGCTCAGAACAAAAGAACTGTGCTTCCTACAAATACTGCCATATCTAGTTCAATTCTGCTTAGGAAACTGAAAAGAACAGTAGCTCCTGTTCAGTCCAATACACTGTACGTGGTGGGAACAGACGCCAGTGCTATTTGCCCTGTGTATGACAATGGGAGCGCAATAGTGACTCTTCTTACCAGAAAACAACTCTTGCTCGTCGGACAAGAATCTGCATGTGATTCAACTCTATTTTGGACTGGGAAACAAACGCTAGCTCGCCTAACAAGAAACACACTCTGCTTTTGAGAAAAGAGCACTCTTCTACTCGACTGTGTATCCTATGGGATCCGAACAGTGAGCTTGCTCAGAACAAAAGAACTGGGCTTCCTACACACACGGGCCATATCTAGTTCAACTCTGCTTAGGAAACTGACAAGAACAGTAGCTCCGCTTCAGTCCAATACACTGTACTTGCTGGGAACAGATGCGAGTGCTATTTACACTGTGTATGGCAATGGGAGCGCAACAGTGACTCTTCTTACCAGAAAAAAACTCTTGCTCGTAGGACCAAAAACTGCATGTGATTCAACTCCATTTAGGACTGGGAAACAAACGCTAGCTCGCCTTACAAGAAACACACTCTGCTTTTGATAAAAGAGCAGTCTTCTACTCTACAGTATTTCCTATGGGTCCGAACAGTGAGCTTGCTCAGAACAAAAGAACTGTGCTTCCTACACACACGGGCCATATCTAGTTCAACTCTGCTTAGGAAACTGACAAGAACGGTAGCTCCTCTTCAGTCCAATACACTGTACTAGCTGGGAACAGACGCGAGTGCTATTTGCACTGTGAATGGCAATAGGATCACAATAGTGACTCTTCTTATCAGAAAACAACTCTTACTCATAGGACAATAAACTGCATGGGATTCAACTCCATTTCTGACTGGGAAACAAACACTAGCTCGCCTTACAAGAAAGACTCTCAGATTTTGAGAAAAGAGCACTCTTCTACTCTACTGTGTTTCCTATGGGGTCCAAATAGTGAGCTTGCTCAGAACAAAAGAACTGTGCTTCCTACACACAGGGGCCATATCTAGTTCAACTCTGCTTAATAAACTGACAAGAACAGTAGCTCCCCTTCAGTCCAATACACTGTAATTGCTGGGAACTGATGCGAGTGCTATTTGCACTGTGTATGGAAATGGGAGCACAATAATGACTTTCCTTACCAGAAAACAACTCTTGGTCGTAGGACCAAAAACTGCATGTGATTCAACTCCATTTAGGAATGGGAAACAAATGCCAGCTCACATTACAAGAAACACACTCTGCTTTTGAGAAAAGAGCAGTCTTCTATTCGACTGTGGTTCATATGGGGTCAGAACATTGAGCTTGCTCAGAACAAATTAACTGGGCTTCCTACACACATGGGCCATATCTAGTTCAACTCTGCTTAGGAAACTGACAAGAACAGTAGATCCCCTTCAGTCCAATACACTGTACTTGCTTGGAATAGATACAAGTGCTATTTGCACTGTATATGGAAATGAGAGCGCAATAGTGACTTTCCTTACCAGAAAACAACTCTTGCTCATAGGACCAAAAACTGCATGTGATTCAACTCCATTTAGGACTGGGAAACAAACGCTAGCTCGCCTTACAAGAAACACACTCTGCTTTTGAGAAAAGAGCACTCTTCTACTCTACTGTGTTTCCTATAGGGCCAAAACAGTGAGCTTGCTCAGAACAAAAGAACTGTGCTTCCTACAAATACGGCCATATCTAGTTCAATTCTGCTTAGGAAACTGACAAGAACAGTAGATCCTCTTCAGTCCAATACACTGTACATGCTGGGAACAGACGCCAGTGCTATTTGCCCTGTGTCTGACAATGGGAGTGAAATAGTGACTTTCCTTACCAGAAAACAACTCTTGCTCGTAGGACCAAAAACAGGGTGTGATTCAACTCCATTTAGTACTGGGAAACAAACGCTAGCTTGCCTTACAAGAAACACACTCTGCTTTTGAGAAAAGAGCACTCTTCTGCTCTACTGTGTTTCCTATGGAGTCCGAACAGTGAGCTTGCTCAGAACAAAAGAACTGTGCTTCCTACACACACGGGCCATATCTAGTTCAACTCTGCTTAGGAAACTGACAAGAACGGTAGCTCCTCTTCAGTCCAATACACTGTACTAGCTGGGAACAGACGCGAGTCCTATTTGTACTGTGTATAGAAATAGAAGCGCAATAGTGACTCTTCTTATCAGAAAACACCTCTTTCTCGTAGGAACAAAAACTGCATGGGATTCAACTCCATTTCTGACTGGGGAACAAACACTAGCTCGCCTTAAAAGGAACACACTCTGCTTTTGAGAAAAGAGCACTCTTCTACTCTTCTGTGTTTCCTATGTGGTCCGAACATTGAGCTTGCTCAGAACAAAAGAACTGTGCTTCCTACACACAGGGGCCATATCTAGTTCAACTCTGCTTAGGAAACTGACAAGAACAGTAGCTCCGCTTCAGTCCAATACACTGTACTTGCTGGGAACAGACGCGAGTGCTATTTGCACTGTGTATGGAAATGGGAGCACAATAGTGACTTTCCTTACCAGAAAACAACTCTTGGTCGGAGGACCTAAAACTGCATGTGATTCAACTCCATTTAGGACTGGGAAACAAATGCTAGCTTGCCTTACAAGAAACATACTCTGCTTTTGAGAAAAGAGCATTCTTCTACTCTACTGTATTTCCTAGGGAGTCTGAACAGTGAGCTTGCTCAGAACAAAAGAACTGTGCTTCTTACACACGCGGGCGATATCTAGTTCATCTCTGCTTAGGAAATTGACAAGAACAGTAGCTCCGCTTCAGTCCAATACACTGTACTTGCTGGGAACAGACGCGAGTGCTATTTGCACTGTGTATGGAAAAGGGAGCACAATAGTGACTTTCCTTACCAGAAAACACCTCTTGCTCGTAGGACCAGAAACTGCATGGGATTCAACTCCATTTAGGACTGGAAAACAAACGCTAGCTCTCCTTACAAGAAACACACTCTGCTTTTGTGAAAAGAGCACTCTTCTACTCTACTGTGTTTCCCATAGGGCCAGAACAGTGAGTTTGCTCAGAACAAAAGAACTGTGCTTCCTACAAATACGGCTATATCTAGTAAAATTCTGCTTAGGAAACTGACAAGAACCGTAGATCCTCTGCAGTCCAATACACTGTATATGCTGGGAACAGACGCAGGTGCTATTTGCCCTGTGTATGACAATGGGAGCTCAATAGTGACTCTTCTTACAAGAAAACAACTCTTGCTTGTAGGACAAGAAACTGCATGTGATTCAACTCCATTTAGGACTGGGAAACAAACGCTAGCTCTCGTTACAAGAGACACACTCTGCTTTTGAGAAAAGAGCACTCTTCTACTCTACTGTGTTTCCTATGGGGTCCGAACAGTGAGCTTGCTCAGAACAAAAGAACTGTGATTCCTACACACATGGACCATATGTAGTTCAACCCTGCTTAGGAAACTGACAAGAACAGTAGCTCCTCTTCAGTCCAATACACTGTACTTGCTAGGAACAGACGCCAGTGCTATTTGCACTGTGTATGGCAATAGGAGCACAATAGTGTCTCTTCTTATCAGAAAACAACTCTTGCTCATAGGACCAGAAACTGCATGGGATTCAAGTACATTTCTGACTGGGAAACAAACACTAGCTCGCCTTACAAGAAAGACACTCTGATTTTGAGAAAAGAGCACTCTTCTACTCTACTGTGTTTCCTATGGGTTCCGAATAGTGAGCTTGCTCAGAACAAAAGAACTGTGCTTCCTACACACAGGGGCCATATCTAGTTCAACTCTGCTTAGGAAACTGACAAGAACAGTAGCTACGCTTCAGTCCAATACACTGTACTTGCTGGGAACAGACGCGAGTGATATTTGCACTGTGTATGGAAATGGGAGCGCAATAGTGACTTTCTTTACCAGAAAACAACTCTTGCTCGTAGGACCAGAAACTGCATGGATTCAACTCCATTTCTAACTGGGAAACAAACACTAGCTCGCCTTACAAGAAAGACTCTCTGATTTTGAGAAAAGAGCACTCTTCTACTCTACTGTGCTTCCTATGGGGTCCAAATAGTGAGCTTGCTCAGAACAAAAGAACTGTGCTTCCTACACACAGGGGCCATATCTAGTTCAACCCTGCTTAGGAAACTGACAAGAACAGTAGCTCCGCTTCAGTCCAATACACTGTAATTGCTGGGAACAGATGCGAGTGCTATTTGCACTGTGTATGGAAATTGGAGCACAATAGTGACTTTCCTTACCAGAAAACAACTCTTGGTCGGAGGACCAAAATCTGCATGTGATTCAACTCCATTTAGGACTGGGAAACAAATGCTAGCTTGCCTTACAAGAAACACACTCTGCTTTTGAGAAAAGAGCATTCTTCTACTCTACTGTATTTCCTAGGGAGTCTGAACAGTGAGCTTGCTCAGAACAAAAGAACTGTGCTTCTTACACACGCGGGCGATATCTAGTTCATCTCTGCTTAGGAAACTGACAGGAACAGTAGCTCTGCTTCAGTCCAATACACTGTACTTGCAGGGAACAGACACGAGTGCTATTTGCACTGTGTATGGAAATGGGAGCGCAATAGTGACTTTCATTACCAGAAAACACCTCTTGCTCGTAGGACCAGAAACTGCAAGGGATTCAACTCCATTTCTGACTAGGAAACAAACACTAGCTCGCCTTACAAGAAACACACTCTGCTTTTGAGAAAAGACCACTCTTCTACTCTACTGTGTTTCCTATGGAGTTCGAACAGTGAGCTTGCTCAGAATAAAAGAACTGTGCTTCCTACAGACATGGGCCATATCTAGTTCAAATCTGCCTAGGAAACTGACAAGAACAGTAGCTCCGCTTCAGTCCAATACACTGTACTTGCTGGGAACAGATGCGAGTGCTATTTACACTGTGTATTGCAATGGGAGCGCAATAGTGACTTTATTACCAGAAAACAACTCTTGCTCATAGGACCAAAAACTGCATGTGATTCAACTCCATTTAGGACTGGGAAACAAACGCTAGCTCGCCTTACAAGAAACACACTCTGCTTTTGAGAAAAGAGCACTCTTCTACTCTACTGTGTTTCATATAGGGCCAGAAGAGTGAGCTTGCTCAGAACAAAAGAACTGTGCTTCCTACAAATACTGCCATATCTAGTTCAATTCTGCTTAGGAAACTGAAAAGAACAGTAGCTCCTGTTCAGTCCAATACACTGTACATGGTGGGAACAGACGCCAGTATTATTTGCCCTGTGTATGACAATGGGAGCGCAATAGTGACTCTTCTTACCAGAAAACAACTCTTGCTCGTCGGACAAGAATCTGCATGTGATTCAACTCCATTTAGGACTTGGAAACAAACGCTAGCTCGCCTAACAAGAAACACACTCTGCTTTTGAGAAAAGAGCAGTCTTCTACTCTTCTGTGTATCCTATGGGGTCCGAACAGTGAGCTTGCTCAGAACAAAAGAACTGTGCTTCCTACACACACGGGCCATATCTAGTTCAACTCTGCTTAGGAAACTGACAAGAACGGTAGCTCCTCTTCAGTCCAATACACTGTACTAGCTGGAAACAGACACGAGTGTTATTTGCACCGTGTATGGCAATAGGAGCACAATAGTGACTCTTCATATCAGAAAACAACACTTACTCATAGGACAAGAAACTGCATGGCATTCAACTCCATTTCTGACTGGGAAACAAACACTAGCTCGCCTTACAAGAAAGACTCTCTGATTTTGAGAAAAGAGCACTCTTCTACTCTACTGTGTTTCCTATGGGGTCCAAATAGTGAGCTTGCTCAGATCAAAAGAACTGTGCTTCCTACACACAGGGGCCATATCTAGTTCAACTCTGCTTAGGAAACTGACAAGAACAGTAGCTCTGCTTCAGTCCAATACACTGTAATTGCTGGGAACAGACGCGAGTGCTATTTGCACTGTGTATGGAAATGGGAGCACAATAGTGACTTTCCTTACCAGAAAACGACTCTTGGTGAGAGGACCAAAAACTGCATGTGATTCAACTCCATTTAGGACTGGGATACAATGCTAGCTTGCCTTACAAGAAACACACTCTGCTTTTGAGAAAAGAGAATTCTTCTACTCTACTGTATTTCCTAGGGAGTCTGAACAGTGAGCTTGCTCAGAACAAAAGAACTGTGCTTCTTACACATGCAGGCCATATCTAGTTCATCTCTGCTTAGGAAACTGACAAGAACAGTAGCTCCGCTTCAGTCCAATACACTGTACTTGCTGGGAACAGACGCGAGTGCTATTTGCACTGTGTATGGTAATGGGAGCGCAATAGTGACTTTCCTTACCAGAAAACACCTCTTGCTCGTAGGACCAGAAACTGCATGGGATTCAACTCCATTTCTGACTGGGAAACAAACACTAGCTCGCCTTACAAGAAACACACTCTGCTTTTGAGAAAAGAGCACTCTTCTACTCTACTGTGTTTCTTATAGGGCCAGAAGAGTGAGCTTGCTCAGAACAAAAGAACTGTGCTTCCTACAAATACTGCCATATCTAGTTCAATTCTGCTTAGGAAACTGAAAAGAACAGTAGCTCCTGTTCAGTCCAATACACTGTACGTGGTGGGAACAGACGCCAGTGCTATTTGCCCTGTGTATGACAATGGGAGCGCAATAGTGACTCTTCTTACCAGAAAACAACTCTTGCTCGTCGGACAAGAATCTGCATGTGATTCAACTCTATTTTGGACTGGGAAACAAACGCTAGCTCGCCTAACAAGAAACACACTCTGCTTTTGAGAAAAGAGCACTCTTCTACTCGACTGTGTATCCTATGGGATCCGAACAGTGAGCTTGCTCAGAACAAAAGAACTGGGCTTCCTACACACACGGGCCATATCTAGTTCAACTCTGCTTAGGAAACTGACAAGAACAGTAGCTCCGCTTCAGTCCAATACACTGTACTTGCTGGGAACAGATGCGAGTGCTATTTACACTGTGTATGGCAATGGGAGCGCAACAGTGACTCTTCTTACCAGAAAAAAACTCTTGCTCGTAGGACCAAAAACTGCATGTGATTCAACTCCATTTAGGACTGGGAAACAAACGCTAGCTCGCCTTACAAGAAACACACTCTGCTTTTGATAAAAGAGCAGTCTTCTACTCTACAGTATTTCCTATGGGTCCGAACAGTGAGCTTGCTCAGAACAAAAGAACTGTGCTTCCTACACACACGGGCCATATCTAGTTCAACTCTGCTTAGGAAACTGACAAGAACGGTAGCTCCTCTTCAGTCCAATACACTGTACTAGCTGGGAACAGACGCGAGTGCTATTTGCACTGTGAATGGCAATAGGAGCACAATAGTGACTCTTCTTATCAGAAAACAACTCTTACTCATAGGACAATAAACTGCATGGGATTCAACTCCATTTCTGACTGGGAAACAAACACTAGCTCGCCTTACAAGAAAGACTCTCAGATTTTGAGAAAAGAGCACTCTTCTACTCTACTGTGTTTCCTATGGGGTCCAAATAGTGAGCTTGCTCAGAACAAAAGAACTGTGCTTCCTACACACAGGGGCCATATCTAGTTCAACTCTGCTTAGGAAACTGACAAGAACAGTAGCTCCCCTTCAGTCCAATACACTGTAATTGCTGGGAACTGATGCGAGTGCTATTTGCACTGTGTATGGAAATGGGAGCACAATAATGACTTTCCTTACCAGAAAACAACTCTTGGTCGTAGGACCAAAAACTGCATGTGATTCAACTCCATTTAGGAATGGGAAACAAATGCCAGCTCACATTACAAGAAACACACTCTGCTTTTGAGAAAAGAGCAGTCTTCTATTCGACTGTGGTTCATATGGGGTCAGAACATTGAGCTTGCTCAGAACAAATGAACTGGGCTTCCTACACACATGGGCCATATCTAGTTCAACTCTGCTTAGGAAACTGACAAGAACAGTAGATCCCCTTCAGTCCAATACACTGTACTTGCTTGGAATAGATGCAAGTGCTATTTGCACTGTATATGGAAATGAGAGCGCAATAGTGACTTTCCTTACCAGAAAACAACTCTTGCTCATAGGACCAAAAACTGCATGTGATTCAACTCCATTTAGGACTGGGAAACAAACGCTAGCTCGCCTTACAAGAAACACACTCTGCTTTTGAGAAAAGAGCACTCTTCTACTCTGCTGTGTTTCCTATAGGGCCAAAACAGTGAGCTTGCTCAGAACAAAAGAACTGTGCTTCCTACAAATACGGCCATATCTAGTTCAATTCTGCTTAGGAAACTGACAAGAACAGTAGATCCTCTTCAGTCCAATACACTGTACATGCTGGGAACAGACGCCAGTGCTATTTGCCCTGTGTCTGACAATGGGAGTGAAATAGTGACTTTCCTTACCAGAAAACAACTCTTGCTCGTAGGACCAAAAACAGGGTGTGATTCAACTCCATTTAGTACTGGGAAACAAACGCTAGCTTGCCTTACAAGAAACACACTCTGCTTTTGAGAAAAGAGCACTCTTCTGCTCTACTGTGTTTCCTATGGAGTCCGAACAGTGAGCTTGCTCAGAACAAAAGAACTGTGCTTCCTACACACACGGGCCATATCTAGTTCAACTCTGCTTAGGAAACTGACAAGAACGGTAGCTCCTCTTCAGTCCAATACACTGTACTAGCTGGGAACAGACGCGAGTCCTATTTGTACTGTGTATAGAAATAGAAGCGCAATAGTGACTCTTCTTATCAGAAAACACCTCTTTCTCGTAGGAACAAAAACTGCATGGGATTCAACTCCATTTCTGACTGGGGAACAAACACTAGCTCGCCTTAAAAGGAACACACTCTGCTTTTGAGAAAAGAGCACTCTTCTACTCTTCTGTGTTTCCTATGTGGTCCGAACATTGAGCTTGCTCAGAACAAAAGAACTGTGCTTCCTACACACAGGGGCCATATCTAGTTCAACTCTGCTTAGGAAACTGACAAGAACAGTAGCTCCGCTTCAGTCCAATACACTGTACTTGCTGGGAACAGACGCGAGTGCTATTTGCACTGTGTATGGAAATGGGAGCACAATAGTGACTTTCCTTACCAGAAAACAACTCTTGGTCGGAGGACCTAAAACTGCATGTGATTCAACTCCATTTAGGACTGGGAAACAAATGCTAGCTTGCCTTACAAGAAACATACTCTGCTTTTGAGAAAAGAGCATTCTTCTACTCTACTGTATTTCCTAGGGAGTCTGAACAGTGAGCTTGCTCAGAACAAAAGAACTGTGCTTCTTACACACGCGGGCGATATCTAGTTCATCTCTGCTTAGGAAATTGACAAGAACAGTAGCTCCGCTTCAGTCCAATACACTGTACTTGCTGGGAACAGACGCGAGTGCTATTTGCACTGTGTATGGAAAAGGGAGCACAATAGTGACTTTCCTTACCAGAAAACACCTCTTGCTCGTAGGACCAGAAACTGCATGGGATTCAACTCCATTTAGGACTGGAAAACAAACGCTAGCTCTCCTTACAAGAAACACACTCTGCTTTTGTGAAAAGAGCACTCTTCTACTCTACTGTGTTTCCCATAGGGCCAGAACAGTGAGTTTGCTCAGAACAAAAGAACTGTGCTTCCTACAAATACGGCTATATCTAGTAAAATTCTGCTTAGGAAACTGACAAGAACCGTAGATCCTCTGCAGTCCAATACACTGTATATGCTGGGAACAGACGCAGGTGCTATTTGCCCTGTGTATGACAATGGGAGCTCAATAGTGACTCTTCTTACAAGAAAACAACTCTTGCTTGTAGGACAAGAAACTGCATGTGATTCAACTCCATTTAGGACTGGGAAACAAACGCTAGCTCTCCTTACAAGAAACACACTCTGCTTTTGAGAAAAGAGCACTCTTCTACTCTACTGTGTTTCCTATGGGGTCCGAACAGTGAGCTTGCTCAGAACAAAAGAACTGTGATTCCTACACACATGGACCATATGTAGTTCAACCCTGCTTAGGAAACTGACAAGAACAGTAGCTCCTCTTCAGTCCAATACACTGTACTTGCTAGGAACAGACGCCAGTGCTATTTGCACTGTGTATGGCAATAGGAGCACAATAGTGTCTCTTCTTATCAGAAAACAACTCTTGCTCATAGGACCAGAAACTGCATGGGATTCAACTACATTTCTGACTGGGAAACAAACACTAGCTCGCCTTACAAGAAAGACACTCTGATTTTGAGAAAAGAGCACTCTTCTACTCTACTGTGTTTCCTATGGGTTCCGAATAGTGAGCTTGCTCAGAACAAAAGAACTGTGCTTCCTACACACAGGGGCCATATCTAGTTCAACTCTGCTTAGGAAACTGACAAGAACAGTAGCTACGCTTCAGTCCAATACACTGTACTTGCTGGGAACAGACGCGAGTGATATTTGCACTGTGTATGGAAATGGGAGCGCAATAGTGACTTTCTTTACCAGAAAACAACTCTTGCTCGTAGGACCAGAAACTGCATGGATTCAACTCCATTTCTAACTGGGAAACAAACACTAGCTCGCCTTACAAGAAAGACTCTCTGATTTTGAGAAAAGAGCACTCTTCTACTCTACTGTGCTTCCTATGGGGTCCAAATAGTGAGCTTGCTCAGAACAAAAGAACTGTGCTTCCTACACACAGGGGCCATATCTAGTTCAACCCTGCTTAGGAAACTGACAAGAACAGTAGCTCCGCTTCAGTCCAATACACTGTAATTGCTGGGAACAGATGCGAGTGCTATTTGCACTGTGTATGGAAATTGGAGCACAATAGTGACTTTCCTTACCAGAAAACAACTCTTGGTCGGAGGACCAAAAACTGCATGTGATTCAACTCCATTTAGGACTGGGAAACAAATGCTAGCTTGCCTTACAAGAAACACACTCTGCTTTTGAGAAAAGAGCATTCTTCTACTCTACTGTATTTCCTAGGGAGTCTGAACAGTGAGCTTGCTCAGAACAAAAGAACTGTGCTTCTTACACACGCGGGCGATATCTAGTTCATCTCTGCTTAGGAAACTGACAGGAACAGTAGCTCTGCTTCAGTCCAATACACTGTACTTGCAGGGAACAGACACGAGTGCTATTTGCACTGTGTATGGAAATGGGAGCGCAATAGTGACTTTCATTACCAGAAAACACCTCTTGCTCGTAGGACCAGAAACTGCAAGGGATTCAACTCCATTTCTGACTAGGAAACAAACACTAGCTCGCCTTACAAGAAACACACTCTGCTTTTGAGAAAAGACCACTCTTCTACTCTACTGTGTTTCCTATGGAGTTCGAACAGTGAGCTTGCTCAGAATAAAAGAACTGTGCTTCCTACAGACATGGGCCATATCTAGTTCAAATCTGCCTAGGAAACTGACAAGAACAGTAGCTCCGCTTCAGTCCAATACACTGTACTTGCTGGGAACAGATGCGAGTGCTATTTACACTGTGTATTGCAATGGGAGCGCAATAGTGACTTTATTACCAGAAAACCACTCTTGCTCATAGGACCAAAAACTGCATGTGATTCAACTCCATTTAGGACTGGGAAACAAACGCTAGCTCGCCTTACAAGAAACACACTCTGCTTTTGAGAAAAGAGCACTCTTCTACTCTACTGTGTTTCATATAGGGCCAGAAGAGTGAGCTTGCTCAGAACAAAAGAACTGTGCTTCCTACAAATACTGCCATATCTAGTTCAATTCTGCTTAGGAAACTGAAAAGAACAGTAGCTCCTGTTCAGTCCAATACACTGTACATGGTGGGAACAGACGCCAGTATTATTTGCCCTGTGTATGACAATGGGAGCGCAATAGTGACTCTTCTTACCAGAAAACAACTCTTGCTCGTCGGACAAGAATCTGCATGTGATTCAACTCCATTTAGGACTTGGAAACAAACGCTAGCTCGCCTAACAAGAAACACACTCTGCTTTTGAGAAAAGAGCAGTCTTCTACTCTTCTGTGTATCCTATGGGGTCCGAACAGTGAGCTTGCTCAGAACAAAAGAACTGGGCTTCCTACACACACGGGCCATATCTAGTTCAACTCTTCTTAGGAAACTGCCAAGAACAGTAGCTCCGCTTCAGTCCAATACACTGTACTTGCTGGGAACAGATGCGAGTGCTCTTTACACTGTGTATGGCAATGGGAGCGCAACAGTGACTTTATTACCAGAAAACAACTGTTGCTCGTAGGACCAAAAACTGCATGTGATTCAACTCCACTTAGGACTGGGAAACAAACGCTAGCTCGACTTACAAGAAACACACTCTGCTTTTGAGAAAAGAGCAGTCTTATACTCTACTGTGTTTCCTAAGGGGTCCGAACAGTGAGCTTGCTCAGAACAAAAGAACTGTGCTTCCTACACACACGGGCCATATCTAGTTCAACTCTGCTTAGGAAACTGACAAGAACGGTAGCTCCTCTTCAGTCCAATACACTGTACTAGCTGGAAACAGACACGAGTGTTATTTGCACTGTGTATGGCAATAGGAGCACAATAGTGACTCTTCTTATCAGAAAACAACACTTACTCATAGGACAAGAAACTGCATGGCATTCAACTC